>NC_136999.1:10397853-10407853 GCF_032717465.1 Coenobita brevimanus | reverse complement strand
CATCTTCCGCTCTCCCCTCCCTCACCACAATTTTCCGCCTCCTCCCCCCCCTCCTCTACCCACCACCATCATCCCTCTCCCCACCCCTTCCTCCTCCTTCCCGCCCTCCCTTCATTTCGCCCCTTCTCCCCTGTTATCACCAGTCCCTCCTTTTCACCACTGCTGCCTTCCTCCCCCTTCTCCACCCAAAGTCTATTCCCTTCACTTTCCTCTGTACTTTTCTTTCCCCTACTGGTTTGGTATTCTCTCTCTCTCTCTCTCTCTCTCTCTCTCTCTCTCTCTCCTGTCACCCTCAGTATGGTCCTAAAGTTTTAATATTGAAATGAGAGAGAGAGTACACACACACACACACACACACACACACACACACACACAAAACTCACCCCCACCACTCCAATAACCCAGTGCTATATCAGAGGTACATAACGTCACCGTAAGTCCTGTCTCTCTTATCATTCCTCCCTACCTTATCCCCCAATATTACAAAGCTGGATCAAAGTACATGACAGTAGGGGCAGATTACATCACACACACACACACACACACACACACACACACACACACACACACACACACACACACACACACACACACACACACACACACACTGAGGAAAGACCATAACCCCAAGACTACGATGATTACTAAAATTTAATTCCTTTTTTTTCCACGATTATTTTATTCAGTAAGAAATTTTTGGAACCTGTGGAAGTATATACAACCTCAATTAATCCCATGAAGCCTAATCACTTGTAATTAAAATATAATAATCTGGAGAAGCAGTAATTTGTTTTAATGATAATACGTCATTTGTGGAAGGATTGAACTGTGAAATAAGGAAGGCAGAAAAATGGACGTAACTAATGAGAGAGAGAGAGAGAGAGAGAGAGAGAGAGAGAGAGAGAGAGAGAGAGAGAGAGGTGATTTATATTTCGTCGCGTTTTGTGAGAAATGTCAATAAAAGAACCTGGAAGTTCGTGATGTGTACACACACACACACACACACACACACACACACACACACACACACACACACACACACACACACACACACACACACACACACACACACACTACCATCCCATCACTCTTGCATTTTTTGTGTGTGTGTTTACGAACCTCACACTCTCACACGTCATTACTTTGGCACCAGTACCCACCGTCCATACTGAACACATGTTGGGCTTTGCGGAAGATCAAATACCGTACAATTATCTGCTCAGGCCTGCGATCGAACTTGCCTCTTTTCGGATAGCAGACGATTTCTCTGACCATTTGACCACCACCTCCCCATATCCATTATTCTCTTCCCCATCAAACAACTCCATCAGTTTCCTCAACCACTGCTACAACCATCATCATCACCATCATTATCATCATCATCGTCATCATCATTATCATCATCATCATCATTATCATCATCATCATCATCATCATCATCATCTACCATTTCAACCAACACCTCTTTATTCTCTACCACCATTAACACCATCCTACCACCACTACCACCATCACCATATCTGCATCAGCCATTGCTACAACCATCATCATCATCATCATCATCATCATTCAATCCCCCCATCATCCACCCCTATAACCCACGTGCTCAACTACCCCCAACTACCTATCATTACCCTCTATTATCCTGTTAACCACCATTACCCCAACTACCACCATCCTTAAAAGTACTAACAGTCAGGATAACTATCAACATCACTTCACCAGTACCGTATGTGTGTGTGTGTGTGTGTGTGTGTGTGTGTGTGTGTGTGTGTGTAGCCGTATTCATGCAGCAAAATAGATTGTGTTCTTTGTAATTTTTTTCCTTCAGGTATGGACTTCGAAAACCCAAAATTTAGACTAATATACATTATCTGTCTGTCCCTCTGTTTGTCTGTCTATCATTGTCTATCTCTGTCCGTATCTGTACTGCATGTGTGTCTGTCTGCATGTCTACCTGTCTGTTTACCTGTCTGTTTAGATTTCATGGGTCGTTGTATTGATATTATGTTTTGTTTTTCTTTCTTAGTAGTGTTTTTAATTGTTCCTGTAAGTTTCCTTCAGGCATTTTACCACTGACCCTACCACAGTTACCCACCACCACCACCACCACACCACCCTTATACTACAACTGCTACTATTACTACTACTGCTACTACTACTATTACTACTACTGTTGACATAATCACTCTCACTACCACCACCTGCCACCATCCTCACAACCTACCACTACCACCTACCACCAGTACCACACCTACCACCGTCAGCTACAACTATACCACCCTCACTTCGACATTTGAAGCATTTACGCCTACCGTCTCCCCCCCCTCCCCCCCCGTCCCCGTCACACACTCCCCCTCGCAGACTTGCTTATTGTTTAGATGTCACCCGCAGATGTCTGAGAGAGAGAGAGAGAGAGAGAGAGAGACCATTGCACATTCCACCATTGTTCGAAGTTGTTTCTGTTTTTCTTCCCTCTCCTCTCTCTCTCTCTCTCTCTCTAGACGAGACGAGACAGACGTGTACTTTATTGAGTGCAGCCTCCCTCCTTCCCTCTCTTGCTTTTTTCCTTCCGTCCTTCCTTCCTTCCTCTTTTCCTTTCTTCATTTTCCCGTATCTTTCCTTTTCTCTCTTTTCCCTTTCTTCCTTTCCACTCATTTCCCTTCACCTCTTCCTTCACGTTTCTTCCATCGTTCTTTCTCTCTCTCTTTTCATTCCTTTCTGTTCTTGTTCTTTCCTGTTCTCTTTTCTCTCTTCTCATCTCCTTCATCTTCCCTTGATTTTTACTCTGTCCTTTCTTCTCTTCATTTCTTCTCTCCCCTTCTCTCCTCTCCTCGCCTTTCCTATCATCATCTCTCCTTTCCTCTCCTCTCCCCGTCTCTCCTCGCCTCTCCTGTCCTCTCCTCTGCTCCCCTCTCCTCATCTCTCCTCTCCTCTCCTCTCCCACTCATCCTTCGTTTCCACTTCATTTAAAACTCCTTCACCCCCTCCTTTTATGCACAATTCTTTCTTTTTTTCCCCAGTATTATTATTATTATTTCTCTCTCTCTCTCTCTCTCTCTCTCTGTACCTTGCCTTTCCTCCTCCCACCATACCATTTTTCTCTCCACTCAACTAACTCCCTCTCCATCTTCTCTCCTTTCCTCCCTCCCTCCTCCCGCCTGAATAAATTTCCTCTCCATTTTCCTCTACTCTCTCTCTCTCTCTCTCTCCATCGCATCCTCATCAGTTTGTGTCGGTCAGCTTGATGGTACTTTTAGACTTTCCTTCCTTCCTTCCATCTTTCCTTCTTTCCTTCCATCTTTCCTTCTTTCCTTCCTTCCCTCCTTCCCTCCCTTCATTTCTTCCTTTCCAGTGTCTACCCTTCCTTCATTCTTTTTCCTTCGTCCATCCTTCTTGTTTGTTCTTTCCTTCCCCGTCTACTTTCTTTTATTCCTTCCTTCTTTCATTCCTTCCATTTTCTTCCTTCATTTCGTCCATTCTAGTGCATTCCTTTCCTTCATACTTTTTTTTCCTTTCTTTTTTACTTCGGTCATTCCTAATTTTTTCTTTCATTCCTCTTCTTTCTTTTTGTCTGCCTTCCTTCCTTCAGTAATTCATTCCTCCTTCCGTACTTTCTTCCCTCTCGTACCAGCTTGTGTGCCTTGTGTTAGTAGTGTCAGACCTGCTATTTATACTTTTTTCTTCTTTCCCTCCTTCCTTCATTCATTCATTCACTCGTTCCTCCTTCCTTCTTTCCTCCATTTATTCACTCATTCCTCCTGCCTTCCTTCTTTCCCTCCTTCCTTCATTCATTCACTCGTTCTTCCTTCCTTCTTTCCTCCATTTATTCACTTATTCCTCCTTCCTTCCTTCATTCATTCACTCGTTCCTCCTTCCTTCTTTCTTTCTTCCATTTATTCACTCATTCCTCCTGCCTTCCTTCTTTCCCTCCTTCCTTCCTTCCTTCCTTCCTCCACTCATTCCTCCTTCCTTCCTTCCTCATCAGTTTTGACTATGAAAGTGTCAGGTCTTCATTCATTCTCCTTTCATTCTTTCCTTCACTTGTCAACCCATATTTTTCCTCCTTCCCTCTCTACCTCCCTCCTTCCTTCCTTCCTTCCTTCCGTCCTTCCTTCTGTTCATTCATTCTTCATTCGTCGTTACCCCTGCCCTATACTTCCTCTGTATGCGTGATCTGTGTCTTCATGTAACCCCATGTAATCCGGTCTCATTTGCCTCCTTCCCAGCCTTCATTTGCCTCCTTCCCAGCCTTCATTTGCCTCCTTCCCAGCCTTCATTTGCCTCCTTCCCAGCCTTCATTTGCCTCCTTCCCTTCCTTCATTTGCCTCCTTCCCAGCCTTCATTTGCCTCCTTCCCTTCCTTCATCTCCCTCCCATTCCTCCTTCACTCCATCCATCACTTTATCTCTCCTTCCATCGAGCTGCCCTCCCCCCCCCCCTCTCTTTCCCTCTCCGTCAGTTCCTTGTCTGTCTCATCCATCTAACTCCTGTCTGTGCATTGTCCATTCTCTCTCTCTCTCTCTCTCTCTCTCTCTCTCTCAGAATTATCGGCCTTATCTTATGCTACCCTTTTCCTTAATCACCTCGTTCATCTTCCCTCCCCTCTCTCTCTCTTCCTGTCTCCCTCCCTCTCTTCCCTCCCTCCCTACCTTCCTTCCTCTCTCTCTCTCTCTCTCTCTCTCTCTCTCTTCATTTCCGTCTTCTCTCCCTCCATTTCAGTCTATTTCCTCGTCCATTATCCTTTCCGATTTTCATTTCCTCTTCCTCTTCTCTCATTTTCTTCTTCACCTCCTCTTACTTCCTCTCATCACGCTTAGTATCTTGTCTTCCTCTTTGTCTCGTCTCAGTTCTCTCACTTTCAAATCCTCTCTTTATATAATCAACGACTTCTAAGGCTTTAATATTGTGAGCGATTTGGTGTCTGTGTATTGTTTATGTGTATATCTGTGTGCACCGGATATGTACTGTATGTATGTATGTATGTACGTATATATGGATGTATGTATGTACCGGGTGTGTAATGTATGTATGTACCGGGTATGTGCTGTGTGTATGTATGTATTTATACCGGTATGTATGTATGTGTACAAGGTAATTACTGTATGTTTGTATGTATGCACCGAGTATGTACTGTGTGTATGTATGTATGCACAGATATGTTAAAAAATATGTGTGAATCGATTTCCGTAAAAACTGGCATATACTGAACATTGTGAATAGGTTTTGGTAATTCAGTTTTAGTGCAGGTCAATTAAAGGTCAAGGTCAGAGGTCAAGATATGTGTCAAACCATGCATATACAAAGGCTCGTATTCTCGCCGGTTAAGGAAGCTTCCAAACACCTATTCCTTAGCGATTTATTTTGGATGTGACTTAATATTGATTTGTACGTTATCTATGTAGAGTATGGTGGTATTGGAAGGATTTATGTGACACTGAAGAGGACAGTAATGTGTAATATGCAAAATAAATTGCTTAGGAAATGATTTTAGGGAGCTTCCTCAACCAATAATGATGTGTGTGTGGGGATGGGGAAAAGTGCTTCGGTTTAGGCACACACACACACACACACACACACACACACACACACACACACACACACACACACACACACACACACACACACACACACACACACACACACACACACACACACACACACACACACACACACACACACACACACACACACACACACACACACACACACACACACACACACACACACATCAGGGTCCTGGGTCAGAATCAGTGTTCAGGAAGCGATGATGATTTCATAGAGATCAAGCCTAATACATGCAAAGTGTGTGTGGATAGGAAGAAGTGAATTTGAGATCAAGGCGGTCAAAGGTCAAGGTCATTGGTCAAGTCACTGGTCATCCGCGTCACTGTGCCCTCTGACTATCTTTCACTTTGTTTCCTTTTTGTCTTGTTTTGTTTCTCTTCCCTTTTTTTTCCGTCTTCTTATTCTCTGTCACTTTCCTATCGACTCATTGGTATATAACAGTTTATTGGACCCGAGGATAGGCCGTCGTAGTCCAGGGATAGAATTCTCAAACACATTTACGATCTAGGTCCCCATTCTCGTCTCGGGAAGCTCCCAAACACCTTTTCTTAAGCAGTTTATTTTCTTTATTGGACCTTACTGTCTTGTTCTGTGTTACATAAATCCTTCCAGTAACGCCATACTCTGCATAAATAACGTACAAAAGGTATTAACCAACCAAACCTAAAAATAAATCGCTAAGGAAGAGGTGTCAGGGAGCTTCCAACGAGAATACGGGTTCTAGTCCCTGTCGTAACTTAGATTTGTAAATGCAGGAAAGACAAAGAAGGGAGAGTGTAAAGTCTTCCCTTGTCGTCAGTCCATCCTACAAAATATAAACACTGAATACGAGTGGAAGGCTGTTTTCTGCAGGAGGAATAAGGGAAGGAAAGTGCAGAATCTTTCCATGTCCCTTGTTTTTCCTGGAGAAATAAATCTAAGTTGCGGCAGAAGGCAGTATGTTTGAGAATTCCACCCCAGATCATTTAAGCCTCAGGAGACCACGCTACGCCCTTGTAAGTGTGTATGTGATAGAAAAACCAGCCTTAGTATGTAGCTTCTTTCTTCCCTCCTTCCTTTCTATCTCTTTCTTCCCTCTTTCCGTCCTCCCTGTCTATCGTTCCATTTTTCCTTCCTTCCTTCCTTCCTTCCTTCCTTTCTTTCCTACCTTCCTTCCTTCCTTCCTTCCTTCCTTTGTTTCTTTCTTTTTACTTGCCCTTGTTTGTTCTCCCATCCCCACATTTCCATTTTCTGGACTTCCCCCATCCCTTTGTCGTCACGTCTTCATTATCTCTCTCTCTCTCTCTCTCTCTCTCTCTCTCTCTCCTTTCTTTTTCCTCCGTTTCTCTCCATTCCACTCTTTTACTACACTGATCTTTCCTCCTCCTCCTCCCCACTGTCACTCTCCTCTTTAATTACTTTTGCCCTTTTCTCTTCTCCCTTCTCCGCCGTTATTCTCTCCTCTCCCTTCCTCCCTTTCTCCCTTCTTTCCTCCCGTGGTTCACCCCTCCTCCCTCATTTGCTAATTACTCCTCTCTCTCTCTCTCTCTCTCTCTCTCTCTCTCTCCCCTTTTTGTCCATGCTCCTCCTTTTCTTCCTTTTCTTCCCTCTTCCTTCGCCCTTTCCTTCACTCCCCCTTCTTCCTTTCCTCCCCTTTCCCTCACTCCCCAGGGACCCCCATCATCCACTCCCTCCCAAACACTACCTTATTACCTCACTTCTTGCTCTCTCTCTCTCTCTCTCTCTCTCTCTCTCTCTCTCTCTCTCACACACACACACACACACACACACACACACACACACACACACACACACACACACACACACACACACACACACACACACTTTTTGCTACCTTCTGCCCTCTTCTGCTTTCTTAATATTTTCCATTAACTATATCCTCCTCCTCCTCCTCCTCCTCCTCCTCCTCCTTTCTTCTTCTTCCTCTTGAAAACAACCTTACTCACCTAAATTTCCTCTCGACCCTCGCCCTCATCCTCTCTCCACCTCCTCTTCAAAGCTCTCTTCTCCTCTCATCTCCTCTCTTCTCCTCTCATCATCCCTCTTTTCCTTTTAATTTCGTTTCCTCCTTTCCTTTCTTTTTTCTCTTCCTTTCCTTTCCCTCCCCCCCCCCCTCTCTCTCTCTCTCTCTCTCTCTCTCTCTCTCTCTCTCTCATTTTTCCCTCCCCTCCGGTTTTTGCCTCCACCCCTCCGTATTCCCTTTCTCCCTCTCCCCCTAGCAACTCCTTCTCTCTCTCTCTCTCTCTCTCTCTCTCTCTCTCTCTCTCTCTCTCTCTCTCATGCCTTCTTTTCCTTCACTTACTCCTTTATTTCATCCCTTTCCTATTTTCTTTGTTTTTACTCCCATCATTTTTCTTCTCCTCTGTCTTTCCTTCTCATTTTTCTTTTTCATTTCCTTCTTCCCTTCTCTTTCTTTGCTCACCGTCACGCTTATTCTATTCTCTTTTCTTTTTCGGAGAGAGAGAGAGAGAGAGAGAGAGAGAGACTGGTAGTTTTCTTTCATTGATTATCAGGTCGGCTTTCCTTGGTGAGTTGCCTGTCTGTCTGTCTGTCTGGCCTCTTACCGTTTATTTCTTGTCTCAACCCCCCCTTCTCTCTCTCTCTCTCTCTCTCTCTCTCTCTCTCTCTCTCACACACACACACACACACACACACACACACACACACACACACACACACACACACACACACACACACGGTCACTCTTTGGTTCCTTATAGTTCCCCCATATTCCCTACAGTTTCCATTTTTTGCTCCTTTTGCTTTACTTCCTTCCTTCCCTCTTCCTTCCCTCCTTCTCTTCCTTCCTTCCTTCTCTCTTCCTTGCCACCTTCTTTTACTTCCTTCCTTCTCTCTTCCTTCCCTCCTTCACTTACAACCCCCATACCTCACTGCAGCGGCTGAAGTGTGGTGTGGTGCAGTGCAGTGGAGTATGGTGGAATCAATTATAATGTAGTGTAGTGGAGTGTAATATAGTGTCGTGTAGTGTAATTTAGTGTACTGTAGTGTAGTGTACCACAATGCGGTCAAGGTTAGTGTAGTGTAATGTAGTGTAGTTCAGTGGAATGTAGTGTGGTGTAGTGTAATGTAGTGCAGTGTTGTGTAATGTAGTGCAGTGTTGTGTAATGTAATGTTGTGTGATGGTGGCACCGATCTAAAATGTGTATCGAGGTCATGGGAGCGAGACTAGGCGGGCACTGGCAGTAGTAGTTGTGGTGGTGCTTGACAATGAGGCTGGTGGTGCTGTGGTGGTGTGGTGTGGTATGTGGTTGTTTTTTTGAAGTTGCAGTTGTGGGGTGCTTGACAATGAGAGTGGTGGTGTGTGTGTGTGTGTGTGTGTGTGTGTGTGTGTGTGTGTGTGTGTGTAGTTGCAATTATGGCGGTGCTTGACAGTAAGGGTGGTGGTGGAGTGGTTGTGTGGCGTGGTTGTTGTGGTGGGATGTGATGTCACGAGGATTGTTTTAGTGTGTGTGTGTGTGTGTGTGTGTGTGTGTGTGTGTGTGTGAAGTGACTCTAGCACCACATTCATAAGAGCTGAAGTGTCCTTACTGTGATGGCGGGTGTCGATGGGTCGCCGTTAACTAGACAGTAGGCTAAAAATCTAGAAGGCGACTCAGTACAACCCATACCTCCACCATACTGAATTCCCTGCTTGCATTCCTTTCCCATTACGGTGGCCACGCAGCATCCTTCTTGCTACACTCTCACCCTTTCTCTCCTACCCGAGTCTCGTGTGTGCAGCTTATCAACTGTGTAACTGTATTCCTTAGTCTGTCTTTCCCACTGCTTACTATCTCCATTTTATCATAACAGTGGTCCAGGGGTCATGAAATTATCGGATGTTAAATTTGGGTTTTATGTTTGTTTACTTTTCTTTAGAAGGACTGATTTTGCATGCTATGAGCCTGGTGTTATTTATTTATTTATTTTTTTATTTTATATTTTTGCTGACTTGCCCAGAATAGAATAGGTAGTACGTTCGCGAATTGAAGGTGCGAATGAAGACGGTTTCCGAGTAAAGATTTTCACCCTATGTCTTTGTCTAGTGATATGTCAGTCTGAATACCACCACCACCATCATCATCATCATCATCATCATCATCATCATCCATCTTACTCGTACTGTTGTTTCTGTTTTGTGTCTAACTGTATTTTCTTTTTCCCAGGTGAGTAAGGCGGCAGTGACAGTGACATTGGCAGTGAAAGTGACACAGAGGTGACGTGTTGAGCTCCTTAAATATTTCAGTAGTGGTAACGTGTATTGACGGCTGGTGTGTGTGTGTGTGTGTGTGTGTGTGTGTGTGTGTGTGTGTGTGTGAGAGAGAGAGAGAGAGAGAGAGGGAGGGCCGTGGTGAGTGTAAGAACCTAGGTTGTTGTGGTGATGTGTAACTGTGGTAGTTGTGATGAATTTAATGGGCTTCGGGTATGTAAAT
>NC_136999.1:10297853-10390353 GCF_032717465.1 Coenobita brevimanus | reverse complement strand
TATTCCCTTAAAAATGTTGGCAGTCTTGTATTCCCTTAAAAATGTTGGCAGTCTTGTATTCCCTTAAAAATGTTGGCAGTCTTGTATTCCCTTAAAATGTTGGCAATCTTGTATTCCCTTAAAAATGTTGGCAGTCTTGTATTCCCTTAAAAATGTTGGCAGTCTCATATTCCCTTAAAATGTTGGCAGTCTTGTATTCCCTTAAAACTGTTGGCAATCTTGTATTCCTTCAAAAATGTTGACAGTCTTGTATTCCCTTAAAAATGTTGGCAGTCTTGGTTTCCCTTAAAAATGTTGGCAGTCTTGTATTCCCTTAAAATGTTGGCAGTTTTGTATTCCCTTAAAATGTTGGCAGTCTTGTATTCCCTTAAAATGTTGGCAGTCTTGTATTCCCTTAAAATGTTGGCAGTCTTGTATTCCCTTAAAAATGTTGGCAGTTTTGTATTCCCTTAAAATGTTGGCAGTCTTGTATTCCCTTAAAATGTTGGCAGTCTTGTATTCCCTTAAAAATGTTGGCAGTCTTGTATTCCCTTAAAATGTTGGCAGTCTTGTATTCCCTTAAAATGTTGGCAGTTTTGTATTCCCTTAAAATGTTGGCAGTCTTGTATTCCCTTAAAATGTTGGCAGTCTTGTATTCCCTTAAAAATGTTGGCAGTCTTGTTTTCCCTTAAAAGTGTTGGCAGTCTCGTATTCCCTTAAAATGTTGGCAGTCTTGTATTCCCTTAAAAATGTTGGCAGTCTTGTACTGTATTCCCTTAAAACTGTTGGCAATCTTGTATTCCTTTAAAAATGTAGATAGCTTTGTATTCCCATAAAAATGTTGGCAGTCTTGTATTCCCATAAAAATGTAGGCAGTCTTGTATTCCCTTAAAAATGTTGACAGTCTTGTATTCCCTTAAAAATGTTGGTAGTCTTGTATTCCCTTAAAAATGTTGGCAATCTCGTATTCCTTTAAAAATGTAGGCAGTCTTGTATTCCCTTAAAATGTTGGCGGTCTTGTACTGTATTCCCTTAAAACTGTTGGCAATCTTGTATTCCTTTAAAAATGTAGATAGTTTTGTATTCCCATAAAAATGTAGGCAGTCTTGTATTCCCTTAAAAATGTTGGCAGTCTTGTATTCCTTTAAAAATGTTGGCAGTTTTGTATTCCCTTAAAAATGTTGGCAGTCTTGTATTCCCTAAAAAATGTTGGCAATCTTGTAATCCATTTTTTCCCCCCACCGAATATCTACCCTCCGTCTAACATTCCTCGCCATCGTCCTTTCAACTCGTCTCTTGGTCTGTCTCCCTTCAGTATGTTTCTCTCTCTCTCTCTCTCTCTCTCTCTCTCTCTCTCTTAGGTCTTCATCTTGGGTCTTCCTCCTATCGAGTGCACTGCCATCATCCCCTACTTGATAGTCACTTGTCATCACTACTTCCTTCATCTTTGTTTGGCCTCACCTCTTGATTCAGATTTCATTTTCTTCCTCTTCTATTATTTCTGCATCCCAACAGCCATCCTCCTTGTCTGTCCTCCTCTCTTGCTTCGGATTATATTGCCTTCATTCCTCTCTCTCTCTCTCTCTCTCGTTAATTCCTATCACGCTCCCCCAATCCCTCTATTTGGTCGTCTTCTTGGGTTTCCTCCTCCAAGTGCACCGTCTTCCCCTACTCAATATTCCTATGTCATCACTACTTCCTCCTTCTGTGTCTCTTCCCATTTTTAGGCCGAGTTCTTCTTCTGCTCTCTTCAGGGGTTATATTTCTCTCTCTCTCTCTCTCTCTCTCTCTCTCTCTCTCTCTCTCACACACACACACACACACACACACACACACACACACACACACACACACACACACACACACACACACACACACACACACACACACACACACACACACACACACACACACACACACACACACACACACACACACACACACACTTCATATTTTCCCCACACCTCCCTCTTCCCTCGTCTCTCTCTGGTCATGTTCCTCTTCATCTCTTTCCTGTCTCTCCTTTCAGCACCCCACACCTTTCTCCCTTCTCCCCACCCTGTTTATTCTCCCTCTCTTGCCGTGTCGAATCTGTCTCTCCCCTTTACTCTTTTCCTCTCTCACTCCTCATTTACGTATCCCAGTTTTTTCTCCCTCTTATTATCTTCATTTCTTCCTAATTCTTTTTTTCTCCCCCACTTTTTGTCTTCTCCCTCTTGTGTTGAACCTGTCCCTTCCCCTTCTTCATTTTTCCCCTTTCACTTTATCTCTTTCCCCTGCCTCTTCTCCCTCCCTCATTTTCTTCCCCTTTCTTCATTCCTCTCCTCCCCACCCTGTTAGTTGGTCCTCCTCCGCCCCACCTCTTCTTTTCCTATAGAATCTGTCTGCTGTCTTCTTCCCTCTCACTCCCCTTTCTCCAACCCTCGCCTTTTCCTTTTCCCTCTTCTCTGTCCGTTTCATGTCCTTGCTCGTTCCCTTTTCTTCCCCTCATCATTATTGCTTTGTTTTCTTTTACCCTTGTTTTCTCCTCTCTTTTTTGTCTTTTTTTGTTTTTTATTTTAATTTTTTTTGTCCCATTTCTTCCTCCTCCTCCTCCACACCCTTTTTCTTTTAGTCCTTGCATTTGGTGTCCCCATCTTGTAGTTTCAGGCCTTTCTATCTCCCCTCTTTTTCTCCTTATTTCACTCTTCCAATCCTTTTCCCAGTCATTTGCCCGTTCCCTTCACCATATTTCTCTCTCTTCTCTTCATTTTCTCACATTTTTTTGTATCTTCATTCTCTCACTTGTTTCTTTACCGTTGTTTCATTCTTTCCATCGCGTACATTCCCCATTCTTTCATCTTCCCGTCACACTTTTTCCCCTCTGGCTTTCATTCACACCTTTTCTACTTTCACCCATTCCATATTTTTCACCATTTTCATCTCCTTTTTCACACTATTCTTATACTTCTTTTATAATTTGTCTCTTTTCTCTCATCATTTTCGTTCCTCTTTTCTTCCTCCCCTGCATCTCCCCTCATTCCGTCTGTCCTCTTATCTTCCCTCTCTCGTACCCTTTATCACGCCATCCCTTCACCCCTTTCTCCCTTCCCTCATCCCCCCCTCCTCAGCACACACGTCACGCCCTCTCTTGATGGTCATGTGAGCCTCCCCAGCACGCTACTTCTCATGCCTCCTCCTTCCACCACCAGCCCTCGTTTCCAACACCTTCTCTTCCAGAACTTATATTACCAACATCATTTTCCGTCACCTCTGTTGTCCTTATCACCACCTAGCATCTTCTTCGTTTCTTCCAGGGTTTTCAGCAGTTGTGTGTAGCGCCGACATTTTGCAGTTCTTCCTCTACCACTACCCGGCAGCTGTTGTTATTTCCGGACACTTTTCCAGCTCTTGTAATAATATCATAATTTTCGAGTACTCCTATGAGCATCATCCAGGAACTTCATCGCTTCCTCCAGCACTTTCTAACACCACACATATTTTCCAGCACTTCTTTTTAGCAATTCCCTTTTCCAGCCCTTCCTCTACCATTTTCCATTGGCACCCGTCCTTTCCAGACAGCATTTTTGTCATTATCATCTGTCCCCTTCATCATTTCTTCCAGCGCTACCATAATTTCCAGTGCTGCCTTTTCCAGACTTTCATCATGATCATCCAGCATCTTGATCGCTTCCTCTGGCACTTTCCAGGAACACAGTCATTACCAGTACCCCCTCTTCCAAGACGTATGCCCCGCACCATCATATCCAGTCCTTACTCCAGCATTACTTTCATTTTCCAGTACATCATTCACCGCCTCCACCACCACATTTCACAGCACTTATCGCATCTGTCACATATTTCACCTCAGCCTCCAGCACAACTTACCGTTTTCCACCACTTTCCTTCACTGCCCCATCCGCACTTTCCGGCAGCATTTCTCATCATATTCCAGTTCGTCATTCATTGCCTCTTCTTTACTCACCTGCAGCATCCGTCACTTCCAGCACTGTCACATTGGGCTGCTTTGTTTAACATCTTTTTCTTCCATTTCTCCAGCATTTTACAGCAGCATATAAAATCTTCCAGAACATCCCTTTGTCTCTTACAGTACTTTCCAGCACCATGTATAATCTTCCACCACATCCTTTCTTCCCCTCACACAACACTTCTTTTTTAATCTTACTCCCAAGGCTGCGTCCGCTTGTATGGGCTAGAGTGATGCAGAATTCTCGCCTACAACCTCCCGCGCCAGCAAGCATTTGGTATGGACGCGACCTAACTCTTCCCGCAATTCCAGTCATCATTTTTCAGAACTTCACCCCTTTCCTGGAGCCCCTGTCATATCTTGCATTTCTTCCAGCCCTGTCTGATTGCCTCATTATTTTCCACTCCTTTTTCCACCGCTTGTTCCAGCATTTTTTTTTTTTTTTTTTTAATAGCACTTCACCCATGATTTTCCGGTACACCGTCAGCCTACTTAATGCTATCATCATCATCATTTTCCTGTACCTCTAATTGCCTCTCTCAGCATCATCATAATTTTCAAGTACGTTTTCCATCATTTTCCAGTACGTCTTTGAACACTTTTAGCAGCACCATCACCGTCTTCTAGTACGCCTTCCATCATCTTCCAGTACCTCTTTGGCTGCCTCTTCCAACACTCCTAATACCACCATCATCATCTACGTCTTCCATCACCACACTCACTACCTCAGTTTTCCAGTTTTTTCACCACATCCCCGCCTCTCCTGCACCCTCCTCCATATTTTTGCATATTTAGGAGATTCTAGACTGCCTTCCAAGTTCCTCCAACCTTCCAGCGCTTATGTAAGGTTTGGTCAGTGAGCATCTGGTATTTTGTTTATGGTAATGGTTGGCAGAAGATGGTGAACTTTGCTTTTTTTTTTTTTTATGCTTTGTGAATGTAATATTCCGTTTGTTTTCATCTGACTAAAGTGAGCCACTCCCACAACATGAATACTTAGTCGTAGCTGCATGGAACTTGATGAGCCTTAGTTATGAGGCTGAAATAAGACTTATTTTACAGTTTTTATTCTAACTTGGTCCAGGTTTTCATCCGTTCACAGCCTAACTCACGCAGGTCAGTGGCAGAAAAAGACATTGCTACTGCTCCCCTTTTTTTTCCATAGCACTTTTTCGTGAATAGCATAAGATCATAATATTAATTTTATTATTAAAACTTGGCATGCGAGATGGAGAGATGGCAGTTTTAGGCCAAGTTTGAAGTAAAAACAGTACAGCCAAATCAGTCCTCCAATCTTGATCATGCCCATCACCTGAGCTGAAAGAGGTTAGGGATCTTTTTCATTGTAGAGCAAGTGGTTGATAGAAGATTGTTCCGAAAGGTTTTAGGTGGGTTTAGGAGGCCCTGGTTCATTTTAGGACGTTGCACGCTAATTTGCTTTTGTGTTTTACCTATACAGTTAACGTTGATATTTTTCATCATCATCATCATCATCACCATCATCATCACCATCATCATCATCATAATCATTAGTTTGCTTTTGTGTTTTACCTGTGCAGTCAATGTCGATATTGTCGTCGTCGTCACCCCAACCCAAGTTTCCACCTAAAAAGATACAAATTATTGAGAATATTTAGGTACTGAGAATATTTAGGTATATTTTGGGGTCATAGATCGTAATAAATAATATGAATTAATAGGTAGATAGATAGGCTAAATAAGGAAATAAATAGATAACCAGAGTACAGTAACTTCCATAGATGTGTATCATAAGCACTCGAGTGTAGGTCTTTGCACTGAGGCTGCATGGTTGAATCTGGTTTGTGAGTCATGGGAGAGCAGCCTGGAGTAGTAACCTGGTCAATTGAGTTTTGTTAAAGAGATGATGTCAAGTTGTATACGTTGTGTTCATAGGGCGGTAAAGGCGAAATATAATGTGGAATATGTTGAATGTGAGGGAATGTTAGTATATCTTGAATCAAAGGATGTAGGAGATTAGGTATGCGGTTCTTTTGGAGGTATCATAATTAAAGGTAAATTACACCTTATCCTCACCTCATCCTGTGGTGGGAAAAAAGGTCGTGATGATGATGATGATAATGATGAAGCATAATGATGATGAAGAAGAAGAAAACACACTTTCCCAATATACTGTCTTCAGCCTTTATACAATTTAACACCTTCTCCACCCTCCGCCTTCCAGCACCGCCTAAAGCAGTGTATCGCCACCCTCATCATGGCCTCAACTTCCTTTCCACACTTGCCAACACTTTCACTATTCAACACCAGCACTTTGATCAGGGACGTATTAAAACCTCTCAAAAATCTTACGTTGTGAATAAAATTGCAGTAAGTGCACTTTTCTTCACTGATGCAGCTCTCAACACTTCAGTTTGAGTGGATATTGAACTGTAAATACCGTTATGTAAAAGATAACTGGATAATAGTTACCTGATATGGTGACTTATTTATCTTAAAAAATAATTAGAGTCCTTTCTAGATTTGACCCCTATTTATTATTTACTGCTGGGGTACCTGTTTAGCCTACGAAAGATGTTAATATTTCTCCAGTCCTTTCCAGCCCTTCCTCCTCCTCCTCTAACCCTCTCCTCATCTCCACACCGCTGCCACACCCTCGCCTCTCAGCCAGTCTTCCTTTACATAATGATGAAATAAACATGCAAGTCAGCCCTCTTGAAATGATATAGAGGGAGCTACGGTGGGATACTGATTTCGTTTTGTTCCAGGAGTCTGTCTGTTTGTTCATTGGTATCAAACTGGGTATATAATCTTGCAGTTGTTGTGTTAGTCCAGTATTATCACCAACTTGTCTCGATTTCACAGAGAAGAGGACAGTAAGGTGTTCGGTAGTAAGCAAAATAAATCGCTAAGGAAAAGGTGTTTGGGAGCTTCCTTTACCGACGTGAATACTGGCCTTAGTCTTCAAACAAAACGAGGAAGATACATAGTCGTCAAACAAAACCAGGAATGTAGTTTTTTTTTTTTTTTTTCCTCGGTAACTCTACGTAAGCACCATATTGGTAAATGGTACTTTAACACTGAAGAGTCGTGAATCCCGTGTGGACATGGAAGACGGCTTAATGGATTGTAAACATGGGCAGCCCCTCGGGAATCCGGTAATAGGTTGTGATCTATGAAGGGCGTCCAGTGTGGGGAGTAAAGCAGGAACGATTTTTTTTTTTTTTCTTTTTTCCGGTTTTAACACTCGGGCATCTATGACTTACTCTCAGCTGAAAAATATCGTTTGGCGATTGAAAGGATTAATATTCCCCGTTTCGTGAAGACTTCATTCATTATTCCCGCACGAAGCGTTCATCCCGACACAGGAACATCGAACTTGTCAGGCAGCAAGTTATTGTTCATAGTAACACTTTATCATTGATGAGACGCAGCACAAGAGGGGGTCGCCAGAAATAATATAAATTAACACCACGGCACCACAGGGATTCAAACCCACCATTCATGACGGTGTATCTTAGTAGACATCATCTCATACAGTAGCCTGCTTGGCGCTGTATCCCAGTATTTAATATAAGTAAGATGTGAGGGTGAAACACATAACATTGATTAGTTGTGTGGTGTAGGTTCCATGATGCTCTCAGTGTTGCGATTGTGTCATATTGTTACATTATTCACATGGCATCTTAGAGAGAGAGAGAGAGAGAGAGAGTGTGTGTGTGTGTGTGTGTGTGTGTGTGTGTGTGAAAGAACTAATCTTCGCCAAAAACTTTATTCATTAAGTTACGAGAGATTGTGGTGCTATAGTTGTTCTCTCGAAGCTTTTACGCTCCAAAGAATCCATGTGACATCTCCCATCCCGGCTTGAGGAAGGGAGGGTGGATGGGTGCAGTGAGTGTCCCCCAGGCTGTGCACCTGCTCCCGCACATTATTCGCCATTGTGTCTGTAGGGCCACCACCACCACCACCACCACGCCTGCCAGGGACAAACGACCTTCACACTCTACCTTAAAGAGTACCGTTTACAACTTGGCCTTGACCAGTGTGATGAACAATAAGAATACGACTTTCACTGTGCAGTCCCTTACACCACAACACATAAAAATACAGTTCTGAATCCACTGTACCTTCACCATAAAGCAGCCTCTCACACCACAACACACCTCATCCCCCTCACTCAAACAATGCAGAGAAACTTTTAATGTTGCCTTACCGTGATGCAACACAAGTACAGCTCACAGACAATGCACGCTGCAAAAATGTAATGCAGCGTGTCACACCACAGCACAATCACCTGCAACCCACTCTCACAACACACGCAGTCCTTCAGCATAACCTCACAAAATACAACTCGCCAGCAATCCTTCAGCAAAACCCCATCAAAAAATCCTATCTCCCAGTCATATCTTTTCCAGTCCTTCTACTTTTCCCTCCACTTCTTCCACTCCTTCCTCTTCTTTTTCCTGTTTTCCTCCAGTTCTTCCACACCTCCCTCTTCTGTTTCCACTTTTTCTCCACGTCTGCCACTCCACCCTCTTCTTTTTCCTCTTTTCCTCCAATTCTTCTAAGTCTCCCTCTTCTTTTTCCTCTTTTCCTCCAATTCTTCTAAGTCTCCCTCTTCTTTTTCCTCTTTTTCTTCCAATTCTTTCACGCTATCCTCTTCTTTTTCCTGTTGTCTTCCTTTTCTTTAACTACCTCTTCTTTTTTCTCCCGTCCTCCACTTCTTCCTCTCTCCCTTCCAATCTGCGTGTCCATATCCCCCTACCCTCCTGCTCGTCTTGTATGTGTCTCCTGTAATCCCGTGTCGGCCTAAGGGAAGCTGCCTCATCTCAGCTCATGTATCCTCCCAGGCCCTCTCTCCCAGCCCCCTCCCCCATCACACCATGGTTCGTAGGACATTTTGAGATACTACTTATCCTTGTAATTCACTCTGTGTGTGTGTGTGTGTGTGTGTGTGTGTGTGTGTGTGTGTGTGTGTGTGTGTGTGTGTGTGTGTGTGTGTGCTTTTTTTTAGTCGTACCCTGCTGCACTGAACCTCTCTCTCTCTCTTTCTCTCTTTCTCTCTCTCTCTCTCTCTCTCTCTCATGAATTAATTGCTGATGTGGCGATGTGGTAGCGTACTTAGGATGGTTGAGGTTGTGGTAGGTAGAATAATGGTAGTTGGGATAGTAGTAGATAGTTTAGTGGTAGTTAGGGTTGTGGTAGTTATAGTAGTTAGGATGGTGGTAGTTAGGGTTGTGGTAGTTATAGTAGTTAGGATGGTGGTAGTTAGGGTGGAAAATAGTTAATCGTAACAGTGGTTGTGGTAGTTAGGATTGTGGTACTTACGGTAGTGTAGTTAGGATGGTATTAGCTGTTGGTAGTTCCGATGGTGGTAGTTAGGATGGTGGTAGTAGTGGTAGTGGAGAGGCCCCTGGTGTGTTTTGGGGTGAGCTCAGTGGCAGGTGGGAGATGGTGTATTGATCCTAACTCTCTCTCTCTCTCTCTCTCTCTCTCTCTCTCTCTCTCTCTCTCTCTGAATGATATATCTCCTGGTGATGGCAAGAATAAAACAAAATACATTGCACTGAACGCATTTCTTCACACCTGATCCTGAGCGAATTATTCTAGCCATTTTGCCGTAGTATCCTCAGTGTTATTGATGCAAATACCCAGGCAGATTTTAAATGCATGGTGTAATAGGCAAAATTGGTCTCTAATTTTAGGTATATACAGTACTGCCTTATTTATCACCTAAAATACGTGCGTAGTGATTGTTGTACGCATTTTGTCTTATTTTCCTGTTGTATGTTGTTGATGCAGACGATGTTGATATTAATGTAAATATCAGTAAGGTGTAATATGCAAAATAAATCGCTGAGTAGGAGGTGCTACGGAGCCTCCTTTGCTGCCTAGAATACGTCCCTCATTAACCCTTCCTTTATTTCAGCCACTTATGACACCTAACACCTTCCTGTAAACGATTCATTTTTCCTTATTGCTCCTTGCTGCCCTCGACTGTGTGATACAAATCTCTCAAATACCTCCATACTCAGCATAAATAACATACGGAAGGATATTAATCGGCCATGTCCAAAAAAATAAATCGCTACGGAAAAGGTGTTAAGAACCCCCCCGTAACCGACGAGAATACGGATCATGGTGAGCGATTTAAAGTACAATTCCAGGCCAGACGATTTTCCTCATCTGAGTGTGTGTCATAGGAGTGTAAATGCGTCTGTTTTCTTACGCTGTCGTCCCCCTCGGTTGATTAACATAGAAGAGCCGTCATTAGCACTTAGGATGGGTTATTAAGACTCCTAATTAAGGGTATTCAGGCTCTTGGTAGACGGGTGTGTGTGTGTGTGTGTGTGTGTGTGTGTGTGTGTACAGAGAGAGAGAGGTAGATATTTTGTAGTGTCGTAGTGATGTGATCGTCAGTGGCGTAATGGACATGTGATGATGATGTGATGGCGGTGTGTGTGTGTGTGTGTGTGTGTGTGTGTGTATTCAGAACAGACTTACTTCCGCATTTGATGTAGGTCTAAAAATGGAAGGAGGTATTTTCAGCCCAATGTTATCTCTTTCTACGATACTTCTGGTGCTGGAGAAGTACGTAGTAAAAGGAATGGTGATGATGATGATGGTGATGGTGATGATGATGATGGTGATGGTGATGTTGAGGGTGATGGTGATGGTGATGATGATGGTGATGGTAATAGGATGTTGAATAATGAAATGTAGCAGAAATAGTAGTCGTGATTTTGTGATGATGATTAGGGTGGTGGTGGTGATGACGGTGGTGATGATATGATATGATGTTGAATAATGTGATGAAGCGTAGCAGAAACAGTAGTGGTTCTTTCGTGATGACATAGATGTGATGATGAGATGTTAATGGTGGTGATGATACTATAGCATGTTAAGTAATGTAATGAAACGTAGTAGAAATAGTAGTGGTGATTTGTGATGACTTACGTGATGATAATGGTGATGTGAAGATGGTGAATGGGGTGGTCAGTCTTTAAGGGAGAGAGAACACTTGGACCTTCCTGCCCACGACCCCATCATCATCGTCATTTCTCTCTCTCTCTCTCTCTCTCTCTCTAATCCATAAGTCTTTCTCTTCCCCTGTTTCCTCCTCCTCTTCCTCCTCCTCCTCCTCTCCTCCTCCTCCTTCTCCTCTCCTCCTCCTCCTTTCTCCAATCCATTCATCTTCCTCACTCTCCCCTCTCTCCTTCCTTCCTCCAATACATCCATCCTTCCTGCCTTCCCTCTTCCCTCCCTCCCCACCCTCCCCCTCCACATTCCCATATCCAGCAGGGCCGCATTGTTTCCCCTCATTTCCTGGTCTCCACGCCACTGCCCTCCCTTTGTGCTCCCTCTCTCCCTTTCTCTCCATTCTCTTTTTCCAGCCTTCTATCTCTCCCTTTTCTCTCCTTCCAAAGTCTCCCCTTCTTTCTTTCTCCTCTTCCAGCCTTCTGCCTCTCTCGTCTCTCTCTTTCCAACCTCTCCTCTTCTTCCTTCATCCATCTTGCTTTATTGAACTTCCTGCTTCACTTTCCTTCCCCAATATCCCTCCATCCTTCTTCGTGCCTGCCTCCTCTTGCCTCTTCATGTTTCCTTTCATATTCTCACTAAATTTTTCTCCCTTCTTTTGCCTTTCCCATCACTGCCCTGTAGACTCCCTTAATCTTCGTTATTATGTCCCTTCAGTTTTTTTCCTCCTTCCTACCCTTTCGTCTTCCTTCCTCTTCCTTTCCCATCCTCCTTCTTCACCACCCAGGCCCTCCTTCTCTCCACCATATTCTCTCCTCATTATCATCCTTTTTTCCTCCCAGCTCTACGTCTTTATAATACCTCTCCTTCATACCAGATATTACCTCCATTATCTCTCCTATCTTTTATATCATTTTCCTCATATTTCTCTGTCCTTCCCTCTTCGCTTTTCCAGTATCTTCTCTCTCTCTCTCTGATTCCACTTCTTCCATCCGTCTTCTTGTAAGCTCTTTTCTCCTTTTTTTTTTTTTTTTTTTTTTCTCCACTCCATTTTTAGTCACGCTTCTCTTGTACCAGGTATTTTAATCCAGTGTCTTTGTAGATTAGAGGGATTTGTGTGTGTGTGTGTGTGTGTGTGTGTGTGTGTGTGTGTGTGTGTGTGTGTGTGTGTGTGTTTTCATCTTCCACTTCTTGTTCTCATTATTTCCCGCTTGCATCTTTCATTTCTTTCTTTTCTTTATTTCACCCCTACCCCACTCTCCGAAGTTCCCCTACCTTTAGGTACCCCTGCCCTTACCTCCTTGCTCCCTTTCCTTAAATACCCCTGCACTAAACCATTGCCCTTACCCTTTCCCTAAGTCCCTGCCTTTACATGTGTCCTTACCTATTTCTGCCCTGCCCTACCCTGTCCTGTCCTAAGCCCCTGCCCTCACCTCTGCTCTTACTTTCTTGCCCGTTGCCCCCCTGCCCTGCCCTCACCCCTGCCCTTAGCTGTCGTGACCTTAGGCAGCTTCCCACGGTTTTTCCCCATTTTACGTCCTACTTCTGATTCAGGCTACCTTTCCACCTCCACTTAATCCCTTCCCTCCCTCTCTTCCTTCCTTCTTACCCAACATGCCTCCCTCCCTGCCTCCCTTCCTTCCTTTCTTCCCTGTCTCCCTCCTTCCCTCCCTTCCTTCCTCTCTTCCCTGCCTCCCTCCATCCCTTCCTACTCTTCCTCCCTCTCTCCTTCCCCTGCCCTTCTTCAATCCCCTACCTTCCTCTCCCCTCCCTATCTCCTATTCTGCCACCCCCTTTCCTCCATCACTTCCTCCCTACCCTGCCTCCCTCGCTCCTTCCCTTACCATCTCTCTCGCCTCTGTCTTCCCCTTCCCTCCCTCCTCCTTCATCCCCTCCCTCCCCTCTGTGACTCCCTTTCTCCCACGTCCCTCGCTTTCCATTCTCTCTCTCCCTCTCTCCTGCCACCTTCACTTAATCCCTCGCCTCCCACTACCATCTGCCTCCTTTTCTCCCTTTTTCTCTCCCTTCTCTCCCCTGTTCCTCTCTCATGTCTGCCTCCGCCTCCTCGTTTTACCCTATCTTCTCCCTTTCCTCTCTCTCTCTCTCTCTCCCCATTTCTGATCTCACTTTCCTCTTGACCTTCTTCATTCTTTTCTCTCCCTCCTACTTTTCCTTCCTTCTCTCTTCTCCTTTCTTTTGTTCTTCCCTCTTTCTTTTCCTTCCTTGTTTCTTCCTCCCTCTTTCATTTCCTTCCTTCTGTCTTCTCCTTCCCTTTCTCTTTTCCTTCTTTCTTTCACCCCTTTCCTTCTTTCTTCTCAGTTTTCTTCGTCTTCCCACATCCTTCTCTTCTTCATTCTTCTCGTCCCTGCCTCTTTCTCCTTTTTTCCTTCTCGTCCCCATCTCTTCCTCATCTTCATTCTCCCCTCTCCTCCCCGCTTCCTCTTCCTTCTTCTTTTCCTCTCCCACACAACTTCCCTACTTCCACTGCGTTTCCCATCTGTTCCTTCATCTGTAGTACGTTAATCATCCCCACCCTTCCCTCTTCCTGTTTTTCTTCCCTTTCTCAGTCCTTCCTCCCATCATCCTCTCTCTCTCTCTCTCTCTCTCTCTCTCTCTCTCTCTCTCTCTCTCTCTCTCTCTCGCAATTCCTTTTACCTTCCGTGTCTCAAATATTTTCATCTTCACTTCTTTCTTCCATCTTCCTCCCTTTATCTCCATTCTCTCACCTCTTCCTCCCGTCTCCATTCCCCCCTCCAGCCTTCTTTCCATTTCCCAGTCTTTCATTTCAATCTTACCTCCTTTCCTCCTTCTTGCCTCCTGTCCATCTTTCTTTCGATCTTTCCTTCATTCTCCCCACTCTCCATTTCTCCTTTCCTCCAATCCTTCCCATTCTCTTCCCTCGTTCATTTTCTCTTCATCCAGCCACCTTTCCTTCCTCCTTCCTGCCTATCCCTTTTCACTTCTTTACACTTTTCCATCTCTCCTATTTCCTTCCCTCTTGCTCGCTCCTTCCTTCCATCCACCCGTCCTGTTTCTCCATCAGTGTCTCATATACTTTCCTCCTCCCTCACCTCGCTTCCTCCATATGTTCTTCCTTTCCTCCCACCTCTCTCTCTCTCTCTCTCTCTCTCTCTCTCTCTCTCTCTCTCTCTCTCTCTCACACACACACACACACACACACACACACACACACACACACACACACACACACACACACACACACACACTTCTAAATCATTCACCATCTGTGTCTCATTTACTTTCCTCCTCCTTCAACTCTTTCCTCTGCCTTCCTCCATCCGTTCATTCTTCCCACTTCCCCACCCATTTCTTTCTCCCATTTCTGTTTTCCCTCCCTCTCTCCCCATCTGTGTCTCATTTCCTCTCCTCCTCCTCCTCCTCCTTCCCTCCCGCCTTCCCTCTTCCCCTCCTCCTCCACCTCCTCCTTCCCTCTTCCCCTCCCATCCTTCACCTCTCGCATATCCCTTTCCACCTTCCCACCTGCAAGCACTTTACCCTCTTTGCCAGGCTTCGTGTTTATTAAGATGTTGACCCCTTTGAAGATACAGAAAATTCTATACATAAGTCAGAGATTGTGTGTGTGTGTGTGTGTTTTAATATCACAGCTTTTTTCATACCCCTATTACTTTTATTTGGGGGAAGTGTCAGATTCGCTTGATAGGTAGCAGTGTCAGATCTGGTTTATAGGTAGCAGTGTCAGATCTGGTTTATAGGCAACAGTGTCAGATCCGCTTTATAGGTAGCAGTGTCAGATCCGCTTTATAGGTAGCAGTGTCAGATCCGCTTTATAGGTAGCAGTGTCAGATCGGGTTTATAGGAAGCAGTGTCAGATCTGGTTTATAGGTAGCAGTGTCAGATCCGTTTTATAGGTAGCAATGAAACTTGAATATATAGGAAGTTCTTCTGTAAATAATTGTGGATTTGGGAACATTTGTCCTGGAGTCTGATCGGCCCGAGAATTGATTTAGGGTTCTTCCAGTTGCGAGGTGAATGCCCTAACCAGTTGACAACACTTCCTCCAGTTGAAAGGGTTAAGACCGCGTTGTTAAAAGTGAGAGCGCATTATCTTTTCCTTTTTTGCCATCGTCTGACCTGGATCGTTCTGACTGCACTCTATCATGTGGAATGCAGGCTGATTCACACAACAGTTACAGATGTTCCATAAATGACCCTCAAAATGGGAGCCTTAACTTGATATTCTAGCTCACTCAATAATGTCCCCGAAATTCAAGAAAATGTGAAATCGAGGATCTTTTTCAGCCCTCTCCCCCGCCCCACCGACACGGCCATCGTCATCATCCGGTAAACGACGCTCATTTTTCCCGCCTTTATCCCCGCACCACGATGCTGTCACCCGTATACGGCTGTGTGTGGAGGGGAAATACGTCATCGTTAATATTACATGGATGACGAGACGCTGTGGTATCCTAGGCCTTGTATCTTTACGCGATTATTACTAGAACTTTGGCATTATTATTATTATTTATTATTATTATTATTATTATTATTGTTATTATTATTATGAGCTGAGTGAGTTCTTTGATCTCAATGTGGGACTGAAACAGGGGTGTGTGATGTCTCCATGGCTGTTTAATATATATATGGATGGGGTTGTAAAGGAGGTGCAAGGTAGGGCAGTGGATGTGGGGGTGGCCCTAATGAATGAGGATGAGATTTGGAAGCTTCCGGTGTTGCTGTTTGCTGATGATACAGTATTGTTGAGTGAAGATGAATGGGAGTTGCAAGGTTTGGTGAATGAATTTGGGACAGTGTGTAGGAGGAGGAAGCTGAAAGTTAATGTAAACAAAAGTAAAGTTATGGTGTTTGAGAGGAATGAAGTCAGAGAGTGTGCAGTGAGGTTGGATGGTGAGGATATGGAGAATGTGAGTGCATTCAAGTACTTGGGTAGTGTGATGAGTAAAGATGGAACTTTGGGGGATGAAGTACGTGAAAGGGTACAGCAGGGAAGAAAGGTTGTTGGTACACTGAAAGCAGTGATGAGAAATAGGGAGGTGAGTATGGAAGTTAAGAAGTCACTGCATGATGGTATTGTGATCCCTACCCTGACGTATGGAAGCGAGGCGTGGACCTTGCAAGAGGGGAACAAGTCAACAGTGAGAGCAGTGGAAATGAGTTACTCGAGAGGAGCATGTGGAGTGACGTGGAGGGACAGGTTGACGAATGAAGAAGTGAAGGAACGTTGTGGGGTAGATGTGGATGTGGTTGAGAAGATTAGGAAAAATACACTGAGGTGGTTTGGACATGTGGAGAGAATGGAGAATGAAAGACTGACTAAGAGGGTGTATGTAGGTGAGGTGGAGGGAGGGAGAGGGAGGGGTAGACCGAGGATGAGGTGGAGGGATGGAGTTGAGAGGTATATGAGGGAGGGGGGTGAGTTGGGGGAGGGAGTCAAATGGTGGGTGACAGAGTGACTTGGAGGCGTTTTGTCTGCGGCCACCCTTTGCGGGATTAGGGCGTCGGGCTATAGATAGATAGATAGATTATTATTATTAGTGTTGTTGCTGTTGTTGTTGTTGCTACTATTGTTGCAATTATTATTATTTTTTTTTTAAGGGTTGTTTTCGGACGTCAAGATCCTTCTAAAAATACACTCTAATTATTATTATTATTATTATCATTTATTTTATAATGATGTATTATATCTCGTTTCTATCGAAACGCCTTCACATGATCTCTGTCTTTATTGTTTCGTCTTTGTTTAGAATTTATTAAATGTGTCGTCGCTCTCGGGCGTCTAAATCATTGTAAGGGTGAGAGAGAGAGAGAGGGAAGCAGAAGGAAAAGAAGAAGGAAAACAAGACGAAGAAAAACAACAGCAACAAGGAAAACAAGAAGAAAAATGAAATCAAGAAGAAAAAAAATAAAGAAAATTTTTTTGATGTGTTGTTGCAGACGTGATTGTATGTTATTGCTTTTACTCTAACGTGGCCATTAAGTATAAATTCCAGTATTTGAAACATTACTTAATTATTATAACGAAATTTATCAGGTTATAGTTCCAACAGGTGTGTGGTAGTGTTGTTGTGGCTGGTAGTGTTTGTCTGGATCAGTGATACTTTAGCCAAATTATACAAACCTAATTCATCAGGTTATACAGTAGTTGCGACAGGTGTGTGGTAGTATTGTTGGGGTGGGTAGTGTTGGGTGTGGATCAGCAAGAGTATAGCCAAATTATGCTAACCTTATTTATCAAGTTGCTCGCTTAAAGGCCGCCTTGGGCGGCCTCCGCTCGATGTCAAGTCAGTTCCCATTTTCAGTCGAAAGGTAACAGAAATTTGAATTACTCATGCCGTGATTGGGACGGAGCGAGGAATTTTCCCTTATTTTTATCCTGCTGGGACACCCGTTGAGAAGAGAGAGCGAGGGGGGGGGGGGAGGATAGTAGGGTTTGCTATTATTCTAAATTTTACTATAGCATTATACCATACGATTTTAGGAGTGTAAGGAGGGAGGAGGGAGAGGCGAGAGGGTGATGCTACAACAAACACGTCACTCCTCTCTGCTGTCATGCTGGTAATTTCAATGCCGGATCAAGGACAAATCCATCTCCTCCACTAAAAGCAAATACTAAATTTGAATCAAAAGGCCAAAAATGAGTCGTAATTGGGGAACCGGTGGTCCGATTGGACTGGAAATTGTTTTATTCTTCAAGTTAGAACATTTTACCAGTACCTTGCTCTAACGAAAACTGCGCTTCTTTGCTCCGTTTTTCCTGTTACAGTGACAAACAAACTAACAGAAATCGGATCATTATAATATGGATATTTCTGATAGGTTTGTGGTAGTACTGTTGGGGTGGTTAGTGATGTGTGGATCAGTGAGGTTATAGCCAAATTATGCCAACCTAATTTATCAAGTTAATTGTGATAGATGTGTGGTAGTACTGTTGTGGTGGGTAGTGTTGTGTGGATCAGTGAAGTTATAGCCACATTATACCAACCTAATGTATCAGGTTATAGTTTTGATAGGGGTCTGTTTGTATTGTGTGTGTGTGTGTGTGTGTGTGTGTGTGTGTGTGTGTGTGAGGTTGTAGTCAAATTGTGCTCTCCTAATTTATCAAGTTATAATTCCGATAGTTGTGTGGTAGTATTGTTGGGGTAGTTAGTGCTGTGTGGATCAGTGGGGTTATGGTCGGGTCCCACAATGCCCCATTTGGCCGTCACATAAAGCCGTATTTACATATGCAGATGAGCCGGGGGGAGTGGGGTTAGGGGAGAGGGGGGAGGAGAGGGAGTAGGGGAGGTGAGGAAGTTGGTGACATTAACTTGATGGTACAAAACAATATTCTACCTGAGTCGGTGTCCATGTACGCTTGAACCCTTTTACTACGGTGACGTGTATGCCACTCAACCCCTTCACAGCGATTTTCTATATTCCCTCTCACCCTCTTCCCTACGATGGCTTATTCTCCATCTTAATTCCCCCGCACATGAAGAAAGCGCATCAGTTTTTTCTTTTTCCCCTTGCTGCCTCTAGACGATTTTATTCAGCTTGGTAGCGCCCCCCTGTAGTAAGCGGTTAATGAAGGCTTTATGTATTTAGCCCCTGTAGTTCGAAGAGTCTCTCCTGAAGTATATAGAAGTGGGTGTGGAAATAGAACGAATAATCTGAAAATGTCGTACTCCTGGCGAACGGATATCGTGTTGGTACAAAGGACTTCCCTCTCCTTCCTTCCCTTTATCGCCCTGCCTCACTTCTCCTTCCTTTCTCGCTCCCACTCTCACTTTCTCCTCTCGTTTCTATCACTTCCCCTTTCATTTCTCCCGAGTCTGTTTCCATGTTGGGCTGATGGGTACATGTGAACTGCGAGACACCTTCCCTAAACTGAACAATATTACTTGGAATTAATGGAGTCTGGCTTGAGTCCATTCGAGTCACACCAAGGCTCCTGTAACTCACCCACCTGAATCAATACCATCTGGTGTTAGCTGGTATATCGAACAGGGTACTATAATTGTCACATGATACCGGGAATATAATAAATCGGATGGCGTCTTTAGTGGTTAATTGGGGTTGTTTATTATTCCTTTGTTACGATACTCCATGATTAAACTCAGTAATATTGTGTGGTGGTAATAAAAATGGAATAAATAGGCGCATCTTAGTGGAATGGTTAATAAAGAGGGCATGGTGGACAATATTTTCTGGCGGCTTGCCCCCTTCCGCCCTCACTCCCTCCCATCCCATCCTCCTTCCTGATTCCCTTGCATCACATCTCCCATCCTCCTCCTTTCTGACTCCCTTCCATCACATATCCCTTCCACCCTAACTCCCTGCCGTTCCATCCTCCTCCCTTCTGATTCCCTTCCATCACATCTCCCTTCCTTCCTAACTCCCTGTCGTTCCATCCTCCTCCCTTCTGACTCCCTTCCATCACATCTCCCTTCCTCCCTAACTCCCTGCCTTTCCATCCTCCTCCCTTCTGACTCCTTCCATCACATCTCCCTTCCTTCCTAACTCCCTGCCGTCCCATCCTCCTTCCTGACTCCCATCACATCTCTCTTCCTCACTCCCAACCATCGTATCATCCCACTTCCCTCTCTCAATTCCTGCCTTCCTTTCTCATCATTCCCTACAATCCCACTTCTTTCCCCTTCACTCCCTGTTTCTGCCTCTCTCCTTACTCCCAGTCCCACTTCCCTCCCTCTGTCTCCATTCCTCCCCTGCCTCTTCATTCCTTGTCATCCTACCTCCCTCCCTCTCTCACTCCCTCTGTTTATTCCCCTCTCACTCACTTCTTTCCTTCCCCTCTCCTCATCTCACTTCTCTCCCCCTCTCTCACACGTGGTCTTACTTCTCCCTTCCTTCTCTCTCACTCTCTCCCTTCCCCCTCCCTCATTTCTCTCTGACTTCCTCTACGTCTCACTAATTACTTTGGCATCACCTGTCTCGTCTAATGAACCCAGGATTCCGCCTCTCTCTCTCTCTCTCTCTCTCTCTCTCAAGGACCCTTAATCATGAAAGACGCGAGCACGGAATAAATCAGACCTACCCATCAAAAGACCACGAATAAATTAATTAAAGCAGGTCGGGTCCGGATAAATAATAAACCAGATAAAAAAATATGATAACCAAAAGCGTATGAATATTAACCCTTTCATTGTGGGGTCAGCTCTAGTGTCCAATTCCAGCTGACGCCAGGCGATTTTATTCAGCTGAGGGTGAGTCACGGGAGCCTGAGGGAGTTGAGATGTGAATAAATCTTGAGTCCAGTCCTCATAGAAGAGAAGCTGGGAATTTGTTTAACTATATGGATCCAGTTTTCGTTTATTCTTGGCTTCAGACGATTTTTATTTAACTTACAAAAGACCTCTCGTACTGAAAGGTTTAATGAAGGCTGTATCTAACCCCCTCAATTCGAAAAATCCATCCTGAGCTGAAGAAAATCATCTGATGGAAACAAAAATAAAACGAAGCTTTGGTGTGCAGAGTAGGAGGGTATTAGGCCGGGTATCAAGTCAGACATGAACCCAGTGGACTGCAGGCTGAAGCTACCCTTTTTCTGCAGTCCACCATTCGCTCCTGGGACTGAGAGGGTTAAGAGGAACGTGTGTATAGCCGGGCAGTGGAGCCGCCTTGTCATATCAGTGCCACCACGTGAAGGCATACCTCTCTTGCACCTGTCTAAAGTTTGCAAGAATAAGAAAAATATATACAGGTCCAGTGGCTGAGGGAGTAGAGTATTAGGCCGAGTATTAACTGGGAATATATAAGCGAGTCGTGGCCAATGAAAGGATGAGAAATATTGACTCTATTCCTCAGCTGCCAATTAAAGAGAGAGGAAGATTGGGAGGAGATATGTGCTGAGTGTGTGTGTGTGTGTGTGTGTGTGTGTGTGTGTGTGTGTGTGTGTGTGTGTGTGTGTGTGTGTGTGTGTGTGTGTGTGTGAGAGAGAGAGAGAGAGAGAGAGAGAGAGAGAGAGAGAGAGAGAGAAGACTGTAGATACGGGCGCAGGTAATGAAAGTTAGGTAGATAGACAGATACTCGTATGTAGATGGGTAGATATATAGATAGGGAGAGAGGGTGAGAGACGTGGGGTAAGATTGAGTGTAGATAAGGATGCAGCAAATGAGAGAGAGGGAGAGAGAGAGAGAAATGCCTCCTTTTTTTTCTATTTTTATCATATCCATTCTATTTGGCTTATCACGCATACTTCACCTTCAAACTCACATACACACCTGTATGTCTATCTGTTTATCTATGTATCTATCTATCTGTCTATTTGTTTATCAGTCTGTCGATCTCTGTCTGTCTGCCTATCTATATCTGACTCTTTCTGTCTGTCCATTTTTCTGTCTGTTTGTCTGTCTGTTTATCCTTCTGTTTTCCCCTCGTTCCATACAATAATATAATCCCACCTTCCCCGACGTTCATGGTGGAGATAAATAAGAAGTGGAAGAAAAATGAGAAGAAGACGTATGAGGTGAAGATGATGTGTGTGAGGGAGGCAAGTGTGCTCTTTTGTCTTGGTGGGTTGTTGTGGCATCTGTGTTGTATCGGCTTGGTGTTGGTAGGGTCACTGAGGACGTCGCTGTGTACCCTTAACTTTTCTCTCCCTGCTCACTTCCATTTCTCTCCCCTTACTTCCTTTCCTCACCCTCGTCCCTGCCCTGACTTCCTGCCCAACTTCCTTCCCACTTCACTCAGGCTTTTCTCCCATCCTTCACTTTCCTCCTCTTTCCCTTTTGCGCTCTCTGTCTTGTTACTCTTGACTCTCCACTACTTTCCTTTCCTCTCCCCTCTCTCCCCACACTTCCGTTCATTGCACTCTATCTCCTCCTTTGCCTACACTTCCCTCTCCTTTTTACTTTACCTTAAATTCTCTCCTCTCCTCTCCTCTTCTTTCCTCTCCTCTCCTCTCCATCTCCTTTCCTCTCCTCTCCTCTCCTTTTCTCTCCTCTCCTCGCCATTTCCTCACCTCCCCTCTCCTCTCCTCATCCCCTCTCTCATCCCCTCATCGTCTCCTTATCGCTCGTTTCCTTCCCCTTTTACTCCCTCTCCTATGAGTACTCTCTCTCTCTCTCTCTCTCTCTCTCTCTCACACACACACACACACACACACACACACACACACACACACACACACACACACACACACACACACACACACACACACACACACACACACACACGCACACTTTTCCCCTACCACATCTCTTTCCTTCTCACTCCCCCACCTCCTCCTCTTTCACCACTTTTCCTACTCACATTCCTTTCTCTCACCCCTTCCATTTACCTTCATATCTCGTCCTATGTTCTCTTACCCCACCCTTACCTTTTCTTCTCCTCCTCCTCATTCTAACTTCCCTTCAGTCATCCCCCTGCTCCCTCAGTCCTCTCCCTTTCACCGCCCCCGCCCTCCCTTCCTATCTCTCTCCCTGCCCTTTCCGTGTCTTCTCATCCCCCATCCTCCTTGCCCGTCCATCCCTCTCTTTCTCCATCCATCCTTATCCAGTCTCTCCCATTCCACTCTCCCTCTCACCTTCCTCTCCTCCCATCGCCCCTCCCTCTTCCTCCCCCTCTCTCCCCGTCTCAGCACCTCCCCCACCACACTCCCATCTCCACTATATAAAAGTTTGGCCTCTCGTCTTTTCTCTTGGTTGGTATGGCTCACCGTTCTTCCTTTTCACTTCCCTTCTTCTCCGTATCGTCCTGTCATCTTATTTTGCCCCCATTTCCTCCTTCTCTCTTCTTTATCTCTTTCTTCCATGCATACCTTCATTCTCTCTTCCCCTCCCTCATCTCCTCTGCCTCTCCCCATCCCACTCTCCCTCCTTCTGCTCTTCTCCCTTCTCCTCTCTTCTTCTCACCTGATTTTCGTTCCATTTACACCCTTTCCCACCTTTTTCCCGTCACTTCATTTCTCAGTCTCTGCCGCCCTCTCCCCCTCCCTCAGTTGTCGGTCTGTTTGTCTGTCTCCTTTCTCCTTCTCTCTCTCTCTCTCTCTCACACACACACACACACACACACACACACACACACACACACACACACACACACACACACACACACACACACACACACACACACACACACACACACACACACACACACACACTTCAATACCCACAGTCCACTCATCTACACCCTCTCCCACAAACACACTTCTACAGCCGCAGTCCACACACACGCCTCACTACCTCCATCCACACGTCCTCACTACCTCCATCCACACGTCCTCACCCCAACTTTCACACATTGCCAACTTGTTTTCCAGCCATTCCACGCATTTAATTGCCGGATTCCACGCCACACCAGCGCCAGAAATACCTTTAGTGCCTGAATGGCGTTGGGAGGCGGCGAAATTAAGCGAGTGACCGCCAAAAGCGTTTATTTTTGCCGTGTATGTTGTGTGGGTTTTCTGTTTGGATTCTCTCTCTCTCTCTCTCTCTCTCTCTCTCTCTCTCTCTTCCTCCTTTCTCTGTCTGTTTGCCTTTCTGTCTGTCTGTCTGTCTATCTATCTATTTGTCTGTCTATAACAGTCGGTCGGAGTGCTACAAAGAGAGAGATGGATGAGATGAATATACCTGTGTTGGTTGGTTGATTGGATGTTGAAAGTATGAATGGGCTTGTTTTATTTACACACACACACACACACACACACACACACACGCACGCACGCACGCACGCACGCACGCACGCACGCACACACACACACACACACACACACACACACACACACACACACACACACACACACACACACACACACACACACACACACACACACACACACACACACACACACACACACACACACACACACACACACACACACACGACTGCTATAAATACACATGACTTGCTAATTGTACACGCACGCAAACAGCCTCCCCCCTTCAACTCATTTAAGGAGTGATAATGTATTGAAATTGTGGCGGAGATGGTGGTGGTTGTGGTGATGATGGTGGTGGTGATAATGGTTGCGATGATAGTGGTTGTGGTGAAGAGGTGGTATTGGGAAGGGGGTGGGGGAGATGGGGCCAGAATGAGGGTGATGTGATGATGGTGATGAGGGGAAGTGATGATGGAGATAAGGAAGGAAGGTAGTGGAGAGGATGGGTCAGGAAGAAGTGATGCTGGTGGTGAGGTGGGAGGATGCTGAAGAGGTTGGGATTAGTTAGAACAGTCGTCACTTTCGAGGATTGCCCCACTGACTGCCACTGAGTGCGTCGGGTGGATGCTCACAAGCCAACCCATGTCCGAAGCAATAAAATCACCCAGCCTATACCACATCACTGCCTATTACCACCATATTCTCTGCCACCATCTGTCTTGTTTCTGTCATCCTCTCCTCCTAACCTTCTTGTAACTAGTTTTTTTGTTTCCTTTTTAGTAGGGATCTAGTCTAATGGCAGCATCTTTTCACTCAAGATAAGAAATTAAGTAAAAATATAAACAGACATATAATTGAAACCCCCCACCTGTCCACCCTCCACCCGCCAGCTGAAGGTGACTGAAAATAGTGAGAAGGATTAGCATGCAGTTATGAATGTCATAAAAATTTTATAGGAAAGGTCGAGTGGAGAGAAAAAAATGAACCCTTAGGAATTTTTATATGAGAGGTTTACTGGGTGAGGATATTCTTGTTGTTGTTGATGTTGTTGTTGTTGTTGTTGTTGTTGTTGTTGTTGTTGTAACCTCATGCTCATCTGGACATAAACCCAGTGGACCTCAGAACACCAGCCACTTCAACCGGTCGCACCTAGAGGTATTTTGTTGAGGTTACTTTGAAGGACTTTGTGTGTTGTGATAGTGTGGTGCATGAAGTTGGTAAGTGTGTTGTGGTGTAGTGGGCTGCATTGAAGTGTGGGCCTAGTGGATTGTTTGTGAGTTGTATTTTGTGTTCGTATTGTGGCTTGGGAGGGTGTTGACCGCATCGCAATCTGGCAAGGCATACTCATGTCTCTTGGTCGGGGATACTGTATACAAGGCATATTACTGAAATATACCAGCTTAAGTTTTATCGTTTGTGATTTGTATAGGATGTTGTAAAATATAAACAAATGTTCTGGTGACACATATTTGATGAAGGAAAACAAAGGGGTCAAGTTGCAGGAGGAAAAGACGATTGTATAAAGTTCGTGACAGGGAAGATAGGAGAAGGTAGTGAAGGAGAAAGTAGAGGCATGTAAGGGAGGTGGAGGGAAGGCGGCGGATGTGGAGAGGAGGTTGAAGGGTGTGAAGGGGCATGGAGGAGAGGTAGGGGGGTAGACAGAGGTGGAGGGATATAGAGGGAAGTTTCAGGGGTAGGAAGGGGAAGTGGAAGGTTGTGGAGGGGAGCAGAGGGGTATGGAGGGGAAGTGAAAAAGTATGGAGGGGGTTAGGTGGAGTAGGAAGGGGAGAAGGAGGATGGTGGAGGGGTATGGGGGGTAGAGGGAGAGATGTGGAGGGAAGGTGGCAGGGTATGGAGTGGAAGTGGAAGGGTGTGCAGGGGAGGTAGAAGGATGTCCATGGGAGAAGGAGGGGTATGGAGAAAAGGTGCAGGGGTGTGGAAGGGAGGTGGTGGGGGTAGCGAGGTGGTGATGCGTAACGAGTAAGGGGAGGGAGAAAAGGAGATGGGGAAAGGGGAGGGAAGAACACTGGGGGAAGTAATTATATTGGATCTTATCTAATTATTATGAAAAGTGTCTCCTTGGCTGTTAGTTACATTCAGAAGTCTTTTTCATTAGTCCTCTTATTCTCTTTAATATTCATTCTTGTTTTGGCTGTGAAGTGTTTGGTAGCCTAGGCGAACGAGGAAGGAAAAAAGTATAAATAAATAAAATAATCTCAGACACAATTTAAGGTTAAGAAAGTTTATGCATATGGCGACAGGTTTTACGAGGACGAGGCGCCTTTCCATCCCGTCCACACCCGCTCTCCCTTGCCCCCTCCCCACCTGCATCCCCTGCCCTCCCCTCCCCTCCCCTCCCCTCCCCTCTCCTCTCCTCTCCTCTCCTCTCCTCTCCTCTCCTCTAACCCAACTCCCTCCTTCTCCCCCTCCTCTCCCCTCAGATCCCAAACCCCCTTCCCCTCGCCCCATCCCCCTTCTAATTGATATTCTGTGTCTGGTTCTGCCTTTCCACCAGCACTTAGCATGCCCACCTGCACCTCTTCCGTGTTTTGAAAGCGTAGTTTGATAGTAGAAATATTGGTATAATATTATAACTGTATAATACGTAGATAGAAGAAACTGTGACGATGCATCTGTATGCTTTTTCAGTCTCTCGAGGAGCTGCAAAATATATACGTTAGAAATCAGAAACAGTAGTAGAAATTGCTGAAACATGAGGAGAAATTGTTGACATTAATAGCAATGGTTGAAACGCTAGCAGAAGTACCTAAAACATTAGAAAGTGATTGATGCGTAAATATAAGTAACCGAAACAGTGTCTAGAAACGTTAGCAGAAATAGTCAAAAGAATGTTGAGTTCACAGAGCCTTGAATTGTTTAGATAGGAGAATTCTCTAAATACTCACAGTATCAGAACGTGGGTGTAAGTCTTCCAGTGTAAAAACAGTTGGAGGCAGTATTGTTTATAAGTATTCGCCAGAGCAGTAAGTGATGTAAGTTTGCTAAGTTGTTTATGGTGTAAGCTTGCATATATACACCCAGGAGGGTTGATATAAATCGGGGGTGTCTAAAATGTCGATTGCGGCAAACCTGTCGATCGTGAGCAAATTTCATGTAGACCGACGGATCAAGCCCAGCCTTAGTTACAAGCAGGTGCTTCGTTAACACACCCAGGCATGGCTACAGCTGGGGGTATACAGACGCTGTAGTATCGGAAGAGTAATAACCGGTCTTTCATTATTTATATTATTTTTACCTCTTACCTTCATTTAGCAGAAAGAAGGATGTTTATTTCATTTTTTTTTTTTCATGCTTCAATATTTTGCCAGACTCAAGAAAACAGAACGTGCAATATTAGACAGCTGCAGTACATTGAAATACGAGTATATCACAGTTTACTATACTACGAATCTACACGCATATTATTCATACGATAGGGTGCCAGGAAAATTATACCTCCATCTGTCTATCTTTATATCAATCTATCTACGGCCAGACGCCTTAATTCAGCAAGGAATGGCCACAAACAAATCGCCTCCATGACGCCTGGTCCCCTACCATTTAACTGCCCTCCCTCCATCACCCTCCACCTCTCAGATATTTCTTCACTCATCCCCCCATCTCATTTTCGGTCTCCCCTCCTCCTCCACGTGATTCACATGCACTCTTCTAGTCAGTCTCTCATTCCCTATCCTCCACACGTGGCCACACCATCTCATAGTTTTTATCTTAACACTCTCAGTCACATTCTCATAAAGTCCAACCTAATAGATTTACCTCTACCAACGTTAATTAATCTTACGTTTTCTCTCCCACAGGTAAGTCAGCAGTCCTAGTTGGGTGAGGTGGGTTGGTGGTGAGTACTGTACACTAAACTCACTCACAGAGTTTCTCTCTCTCTCTCTCTCTCTCTCTCTCTCTCTCATTTTACGGAACTTGGCCACTCCCACAACTCAAATACAGCGACGAGATACATAAAATTCAATGAGCTTTGGCAGTGAGGTGGGGATGAGTCGCCTTGGTTACTATCCTCTTTTCACCTTAACTTTGCCCAGATTTTCGCCCTTTTGCCGCTTGTTTCCCGTAACCCATATTACAGTTCTACAGTCTTTCCATAACACTTCTTCATGACTAGCATATTCGAGTATTAAACTTTTCTTACAACTCGGCATTCAGGTTAGAGGGGAGATACTTTTAGGCCAAGTTAGAGTGAAAGGAGTATAAGTAGTTCCTCCTATGGGCTGGAGATCATATAAATACATGGACCGACCCGCTTACTGCAGTTCCCAGGCCGGTCAGACTCCTGGATAAAGTTTGTTGCCCCTTTGTGCCTCTTCACCCAGCTGTACAATTAGGGACCTGAATGCACCATCGTCTAAGGCGGATCGTACGATATTCTGGAGGAAGATTAGAACTTAACAAAATTGCCTGCCTTATTGACCGTCGTGCAATTGATAGGCGTTAATCCTGAGCCTTTTTCCTTCCTTTTGCCGTTGTCTGTCTATCTATCTGTCTGTCTATGGTATGTCTATCTTACAGCCACAGACGTCGCTTCCATATTTCCCCAGCTTCCGCCATCAGGTTGTCCTTCCTCCAGCTCACACGACCTTCATACCTGTCCACCCCATCCCTCCACCTCATCCTCGGTCTACCCCTCCACCTCACAAAAACTCTCCCAAGTCACTCCTTTTTTACGGTATGGTGTTTGTTTTTATTTTGCAATGATAACGCCTCTCACTGGGGCTGTTGAGGGACGCCTTCATGCGGTGGCACCAATACGGCCAGGCAACTCCCATGCCTGGTTATTTAAACGTCCCTCAACCCTCTCCCCATCCCCCCCAAAAGGCGGATGGTGGACTGCAGGAAAAGGGCAACTTCAGCCTGCACACCACCGAGTTTCACGTTCAAATAAGCATCGGGTTGCAGCTACTACTTCCACGGCCTGCCTCTCACTAGCAACCGAAAGCGAATGCAGAGTGAAACATCCAACGTGAAACATACAACGTGAATCATGCAACGTGAAACTTGCAGAGTGAAACATGAAGATCGAAACGTGCAGTGAATCATGCAGTGTGAAACATGGGAAGTGAAACATGCATCGGCCATTGTCAGAACGCCATCGTGTGTTGTAAGGTCGGTCTTTAGGGCGATGTTGTAGGAAATTGAGTGTGGAAATTGAACTTTGGACAGTTTCCTTTGCCGTCTATTGGGCCAACATCTTTACAAAAATGGAGGATGGTGAGAGAGAGAGAGAGAGAGAGAGATTGTGGAAGGTGTAGAAAACTAGACAGTTGATGGAAATGCAAATTTTCTGAAGGGCGATAGGTTGGTAAGGCTGTGTGTGTGTGTGTGTGTGTGTGTGTGTGTGTGAGAGAGAGAGAGAGAGAGAGAGAGAGGGGCTAATACGCGCATTGTGTGGGGCTCAGTCCGACTGTGTGAGGATCCTGTTTTTGTGTACCACTCGGTAGGATGCAGTCGTTGCGTATGTCATGTATCCCTCCGCCCCCATCCACCCCTCCTCTCTCTCTCTCTCTCTCTCTCTCTTGGTAACGAGCCCCTAGTTTGCATACTCGTTAATATACATGTAAATGAGCGCAGCCAACTCGGTATCGCTCAAAGCAGATGGACGGGAAAGCGGACGTGTCGGCGGTAGGCATTGTTTATTATTGATTGGCGGGCTTTTGTATTGGACTTTTCGCCTCCCATATTTATTTCACCACCCGCTTCTGACTCATAATGGTTGTGGGAGTTGTGCTATATTAGACTGGTTTGAATTTACTATAAAACTTGCTTGTATTTGGTTATATTAGGCTTCGTTTGGTAGAGTTTTGTGAGTCCATGCTTTGTCTGTCGTACTTTTCGCCTCCCATATTCATTTCGCCATTCGCCTTTAGTTTACTGGTTGTATAGTTGTGTTAGATTGGACTGGGTTAAAGTTAATTATATGACTGTGTTCGGGAGGGTTTGGTTAATGATTGGTTCGTAAAATTTGGGGATTAAGATTATCGAATTTTGCAGTATACTCCAAACCCATAACTGGGATGGGATGCTGGAGAGTTTAATGATGTAAGACGAGTTAGAATAAAGTTAAATTGTGTTTGAATGTGTTAAAATTCGTTTAGGAGAGTCTGTTTAATTTTCTTGGGTAATGGCTTTAAGAAGATGAAGGATGCCGAAAGTGGCATTATATCGCAAAGTTCCAACGCAGCTGTGTTTGTGGTGTTAGATTAATTAGAATAAAGTTAGACCGTATTTCCCTGCGCTAAAATTGGTTTGGGAGGCTTTGGTTAATTATAGCCTATCTCGGTTTATGGAGTCGGGAGATTACGGGTGTCGAAAGTGGCAATAGATTCCAAAGCTCCAACAACTGGGGAGGGACGCAGCTGTGTTTGTGCTGTTGTCTGCTTGGGCCCACCCCCCCCTTCCCTCCCTTCCAAGCTTCCTCCCCACTCATCGTCCCTCCTCTCTTCCCCCCCTTCCTCCCCTCTTCTTGCTTTATCTTCCTTCTTCTTCCCTCCCTCCCTCTTTCATCCTTCCTCTTCACGCTTCTTTTCTTTCTCCCTTCGTCTGCTGTCTTCCTTCCTTCCACTCCTCTTCTTTCCATCCCTTCGCCTTTCACTTCGGCTGCATCTTTCTTCTCTTCCTCCCTTTCCTCTTCCTCCCCTCCCTTCCTATCTCCCCTATTCTGCTTTCAGTTTTCCTACCTCCCACTCCTGCTCCTCCCGTCCCTTCCCCTTAGTCTACTTTTTTCTTTCTTCCCTTCTTTTATTACTCCCTCTCCTCGCTTCTTCCGTCCCTCCCTCCCTTTTTTTCCTCCCTTTGCCAAATTTCTCCCTCCCTCCATCCTTTCCTCTCCTCCCTCCCCCTCCTTCTTGCTGTCGTTGTTGCTGTTGTGGGGGACATTGGTATTTTTGTTTTCATTTTTGTTGCTCTGCTATTTTTGGTGGTAAAAAATTCACACGGTATTTCTGATGCTTTTATTTTTGTTTTTGCTTTTGATGATGTTTTTGTGCCTTGGTGTTTTTGGTTGATGTTGTTGTTGGTATTTTTCTGAACGTTTTTGATGTTGTTGTGTTGTGTTTTGTTGTTATTTTGTTGTGTTGGTATTTATTTGTTTTGTTGTTAGTGTTGGTATTTTATTCTTGTTTTTTGGTGGTGGATTTTTTTATTTGACGGTGTTGTTTTTACTGAATGATATTTCTGTAGTATTAATAGTAGTTGTTGTAGTAGTAGAAGTAGTTTTGGTTGAAGTTGTTGTGGTAGTAGTAATAGTAGTTTTGGTAGTAGTTGTTTTGGTAGTGGTAATAGTAGTTTTGGTAGTAGTTGTTGTGGTAGTAGTTACTGTTGTTTTCGTAGATCCTAACGTCTTACCAGAAGACCTTTATAAGCTGAATAAAAGCGCCTTGATGGGGCAAGAATAATCCAGTAATGTCTTGATGGTGCCATTATACTCGCAAATATACCCACGGGATGAAAACTGTGCCATTCTCTTACAGTCTGTTATATGTAGGTCTTTTTGCGTTGCCATGTATGCCCCTTACGATGATTGTTTGGGTGGTGGGATACTGGTAAATTGAGAGAGAGAGAGAGAGAGAGAGCAACTCACTTCATTCCTGTGCATTCTCTTTTTCTAATAACTGAAGTCATAAATTTGCCATGTTTAGTATAACACGTTTGGAGAGAGAGAGAGAGAGAGAGACAGACAGACAGACAGACAGAGACAGAGACAAAGACAGAGAGAAAAGACACGACTACGCAGGAGTAACCAACTACAAAAACAACATCATGCATCGATTTTACTCTCACTCTGCTTCCGTAAAGAGAATGCCTGGGAGCGACCGTCATGCGAGGTGGGGGTAATTTGGTAGAGCATTTTATTTCGTGAGTGAGACGTCTTTGGGGTTGTATTCGTGACGGGTGGTCGTTGGTGTGGTAGATAAGGTCAAGGTCAAGGTTAAGATTAAGGTCAAGATTAGCGGTTCCTTGGCAGATACTGGGGATATTAGTAGTCGCCTCCCGTCTCATCCGAAAGTGAACACCGTGGACTACAGGCCGAGGTTTTCTTCCTCCTACAGTCCACTATCCCTTCTTGCTGGGAATAGGGAAGGAGTTTGTATAACCAGGCAGCCGGGCCAAACGGTTCCTCGGTGCCACCACCTGAAGGCGTCCCTCTCCAGAACCACCAGGGACAATAAACTGCTTATATGAGATTATGAGTCTTGATGATGGACTTGTAACGACTCCTCCAAGTTGGATGAGAGTTTGAAGGAGGGAAATGACTGGACATAGACCAGGATAGTTCATTCCATGGCGCCCAGCAGCTGTCCCATGCACTCGTCGTTAACAGATGGCACCACGCAGTCTTAAAATCATTGTCTTGTTGCTAACACAGGGACGTCCCTATTAAATCATGGTAAGGTTATCATTTAAGAACTGTGTGATGTTGCTGGCTTCAGTGTTAGCTTAGCACATTTACTTTAACCAGGCAAATCTCCTCAACCTCTGTCAGCTCGGTTGATGGCGAGGTGTAGCTTGTTCAGAATGGAGGATGACTTATGACTGGTAACCAAGGAGACCTATTTCCATCTCATAGCTAAAAGGCATCAAATTTCATGCTGCCACGACTTAGTATTCAGGCTGTGAGAATGACCCAGTTCCCTCAGAAGAAAATAAAACGAATATAGTGGCGCCGCACCTGTAGTTTCTGTGTACCGTTTGTAGCTGTTTGTATGTTAGCAAAATATCTCGTCAGTGCTCAGTCCGATCTGGATAAAAATTGGCACATATATTGAGTTTAGGTCTAGGAAGAAGCGATTCGATTTTGGTGCAGATCGAGGCTTGTCAAAGGTCATGGGCCAAGGTCAAAGTTCAAAGGGTGGCTTTACCCGATGGATGTCTGGTTCGATTGGGATAAAAATTCACATGAACATTGTGTGCGAGAAGAAATGATTATAAATTAGTTTAGATCGGTCAGAGGTCAAGGTCACTGGTCAGAGTCATAATTCAGGTGTGGCGAAATACAGATTCTGTTAGGATACTGGGATTAGACTCTCTATCTTGTGGGACTTCTGATCCAGCAGTTGACAGTACAGGTCCTTGGTCACCTCGGGAGTAGTAGAAGCGATGGGAAGTGAGGAAGCAGGGACAGGGTGTGACGGTACTGTGTGTGAGATGGCTGACTAGATGGACAGGTAGGTAGGTAGGTAGGTAGAGAGAGAGAGAGTGGAGCCACAAAGAAAGAAAGAGAGCCAGATTTAGTACTCCAAGCTCTGCCACCCACACTACCAAGCTTATAAAACCCCATCATACATTAGCGTCATCCTGTTGCGTGCATGGCAGAGCAGTGGGTAGTGAATGAGAGGCGGGGGCAGGAGAACGCGAGGGCACTAAAGCTGAATGAAGATTGTGGGAACGCGGGCGGCCATGGCTAAGCTTGGGGGGAGGGGGGCGGGGACTAGAGGTTTGGGAGGGAAGGAAGAGAGAACGGAAGGATGAGAGGAAAATGGCCCATGTCTGTGTGTGGAAAATGTACTCTTAAGTTTGTCGAATGTGCCGCAGGATTTGTCTGCCGAAAGTGGGAGTAGTAGTAATAGTGGTATGTAGTAGTAGTAGTAGTAGTAGTAGTGGTTGTAGACTGTGGGCGTTGGGTGAATGGAAGGAGGGGAGGGAGGAGGGGGAGGGAGGAGAAGGTGGGGAGGTAGGTAGATGTGTGGTGGCCACGTGGTGCCTCGCGATCAATAATGGAAGCTACCACGGCCAGCCCTGACACGCGCACTGCCTTCCACCCACCCACCCACTCACTGCCTCCGTGCCTGCCTGTCTGCCTCTTGCTTGTACCTCGTCCTTCGACAACCACAACCACCTTCTGCCTCCCCGTCGTTGCCTTCCTAACGTCCTACCTGCCTCTCCATTGCATGCACTTCTCCCTTCCACCCACTGCCCTGTTTCGCTCCCTCCTGCATGTACAGTACCTTTTCTCTTCACAGGCACACCCATACCCGTCCACTGCCTTCCTCCTTGCCTGCTAGCCTTCCTTCCTTCTTCCTCTTTCCCCCTCCCTCCCTCCTACGTGTATTGTACTGTACTTCTCCTTTCCAGGAACATGTACATTCACCCACTTGCTACCTTACCTGTCTTCTTGTGTTCCTGTGTGTACAGTATCTATCTCTTCCACAGGTAAACGCATCTACCTAGTGTCTCACCTGCTTGTCTCTTTTGTCTGCTTATCTGCCTACCTTCGTTCTTCATGTACTCCCCGTTCCCCCCCGAGCAAAGTCACCCACTCTCTACAGTACCACACTTGCTTGCCTGCCTGCCTTCCTGCCTCTCTATTTCACGTACTTCTTTCCTTCGGGAGCACCCCATCTACCCACTTTCTTATCTGCATCCCAGCCTGCTTGTCATCCTCCAGTATATAGCCCTTCCTTTCACACTCACAACGACCCAGACGGACGCCTCCACTCCCCTTAAAATACCTTGCCTGGATTGACCTTTCTTGCTGGCTGGGAATGTATAACTAATTCAGTCCAACCTTCACCATTACCCCTGTCCCGCCTCACATTTCCCTGGCTGTCGTCTGGCACCGGAACGAGACTGATCATCTGGACACTAACTTTTGCCCTGGGATGAGCCGGTGGTGCATTGGTTAGCATATGCAACTCCCAGCTGGAAAAACTCGAATTCGATTTTCGGATGGTCAGACTGATTCTTTTTTTATTTTTTTCCTACTGTTGGCCGAGCATTACGAGTATAACTGGGGACTTGGATGTAAACCTGCTACTGCGGATCGTGTTTTGGGTGAGGTTTGAGACTGCAAAAATTGATTGTCTGCCATACTAACCCGCGTGCAGGCGATAAGCATTAAGGTTCAGCTTTTACATTATGATACCAGAACGAGACAGAAATATTCACTCGTATATCCGGGTACGGATTCACAAAGAAATTTAAGGCTCCATGGGTAAATTGAGTGGGAAAATACAGGAAGATACAGGATAGAGCTTAACGCATTCAACCCGAGGAGGTACCCGTGTCTTGTTCTTCCAGCAAACAAACAGACAAGCATACAAACAAATCTGGATATCGTGAGTTTGTGAATCGTGGGGTAACATCAAAACAAGAGCTATCCGAGATTGCAAACCTCCGACAAGGCATTATTTATCGAGTTAAAAACAAAAATGTTGAAACTGCCAGTATCCCGCAACAGTAAAGAATCCTTTAAAAAATTCCTGGATCCGGATGATGATCCGGATCACCACCAAATCCTAATGAATTGTTGCTTGGGCCATACCCCACGCGTCCAAAAAATTTCAGCAAAATCCATTCATAACTTTTTAAATAATCCTGCTAACAGACAAACAAACCAACGCCGGCAAAAACATAACCTCCTTGGCGGAGGTAATAAAGCATGAATGACGTCCTTGGGTTGCAATGAATAGTATTCCGTTATATCAACACTTCCAGTCGTATTGCGTCCTTCCAGCTTGTCTGTCTGTCTGCCTCGTCCCCTCCCCCTCCCCCTTTTTTCCCTACATTCTTACCTATATCCCTGGATTTCTCCTGCTGCCTTCCTTCCTACCTGCCTGCCTCTCTGTCTGTCTTTTTACCTATTTCTTTGCCTGGCTGCCTTCCTTTCCTTCCCTGCCTGTTTGTGTCTATCCCACTTTCCCTGCCTGTTTGTCCCTCCATCCCTTCCTCTTTGCCAACCGAACCTCCCGCCTCATGTGCGTCAGGCAGCCTCGCCCTTATATCGTTCACTCCCTCAGCTTTATCCTGTCCACCACACCCTCAGCCGCCCATCCATCCTCCCTCCTGTCTCACCTTTGTCTCCTACCTCACTCTCACCACTGTCTTAACCATATCTCCTGCCTGTCACTCTTATCACCTGCCCTCACCCACTGCCTCACCCATATCTCCTGTCTTCACTTTTACATCTTACTTAGTCTTATTCTTTCTTCACCATCACTCTACTTTACCTTCACTCCTTGCCCCACTCTCACCTGCCTCATTCTTCACCCTCACTCCTGCCCCACCCACACGCCTGCCTCACCCACACGCCTACCTCACCCTTTTTTCTACCTCAGTCTTATTCTTGCCCTAACCTCTCTTTCCTCACCTCACTCTTACGTTACCTCCCCTCACGTCACCCTCCCTCGCCTTACTGTATGCTTCTGCCTCACTCGTACTCCTGCCCTTACCTCTGTTTTTCCTCACCCTCACTCTTACCTCCCCTTACCTCACCCTCCTTGCCTCAGTGTATTCTTCTGCCTCTCCTTTACTCCGGCCCCATCCTGCCTCATGCCTCACCTCATCCTGCCTCACCCTTTGTCCCTACCTCACCCCCATCTCCCCCTCTGTCCCTGCTTCACTCCCCCTCCCCACATAGTACCCCCACAGGACCAAAAACTGAGGTCATCATCTCTTAAATCTGCTTTCCTCCGCCCATCTTATGTTCCCCCGCCCACACACACACACACCGGCCAACACATAACTTCCGCTCTTGCTTCTTAGGCGCGAGTGTAAAGATATAGTACTACAGGGCTTGAAGGAGATTTTTTTTCCCGTAACAATTATAGTTCTTTCGGATGAACTTGACCCAGATTTTCGTCCATTTACAGCTTCTCTTACGTTGCTCAGGGGCAGAACACGAAAGTTCTACAACTTGCCGTTCCACAACATTTCTTTGCGAATAGCATCATAGTGCTGATCTCTTATTACAGTTCAGCATTTAAAATGGAGTTAGAGTTGAAAAAAGTACTGTAGTAACGTAATTCTCATTGTTAAATTGCTTTATGCATACGTATAGCAAAAATCATCACATTTTAACTCTCAGTGGATATTTATAGGTGTGTGTGTGTGTGTGTGTGTGTGTGTGTGTGTGTGTGTGTGTGTGTGTGTGTGTGTGTGTGTGTGTGTGTGTGTGTGTGTGTGTGTGTGTGTGTGTCGGCTACTACATCCAGTGCTGAATAATAGCAGAGCTGGGTAATATTTTCCACATTTTTGCTCCTACGCCCGAATGTTTTTTGGGTGTTGGGCGGGAAAATTGTGAGAGTGCCAGAATATATATATTTTTATGGTGACAGATATCCATGTAAATGTCGCACTCAGATTTTTATGGTGAGGGATATGTTTGCATAATTTATTTGGCCAGTTAATTTAGATTTATATGCGTTATTAATTCACCTGGATTAGCTGGATATATAGGGAAGGCGGTCCGTAAATGGCGCTAGACCTGTGTGTTGCGGGAACGGCTCAGTCTGCAGGTGTGGGCGTGGGTGTGGACGTGGGAGTTGGAAATGAATAATGATATAGGTACTGGTAGCGCAGCACACGATAAATCATCAAGCCTTGTGTAAGAGGAGCGTAATATATGGACGACCCTGCCTTTGATTGAATTATTGTGTCAGTTTATATGCAGCTGCCGTGATATGATGAAACGTGAAGCTGTGGACACAATCACCTCTGTTACCACGGTTTAATTGCCTCGTTAATAACTGTGCTTTCAGGTTAAATGCCTTTTATAACTGGTGATGTGATGCACTACCGGTAACATTTTTTATAATGGTGTTAGCATGGTGCATCATCATCGTCATCGTCATCATCATCATCATCATCATCATCATCATCATCATCATCATCATCATCAATCCCTCAAATAAACAATGACAAGAATCCGTCAATAGGAAGTTACATCAGGTTTTTCTCCATACGTTCTTCCTCTGTCCATTCCCATCCATTGTCTGTTCTCCTTTTTCAGCTTCCATTCCTCGCCTATTTACACATTTACTCACCGTATCCATCCATTTTGTTGGTCTTCCACTCCCCCGTCGACCTTGATGTTCACTCATATATGATGTACCCCTTTCACTACTCTGTCTTTTCTACTCTCTAGTTAATTACCTTACTCTCTCCTTCCATACCTTGCAGATTCACACATGCACGTATCATTATCATTCAGTTTCTTTGCTTTCCAGTCTCCTTCCTACCCTCACTCTCACTCACATACTCACTCACACACTCATATATGTTCCTCCCACAGCCCCAGTCATTTCCTTGCTTACTTCATCTACCAGACCCCAGCCTTCTTCAGTATCCAACTTACCTATAGTGTAGTGAGGTGTCTTGCAGGCTGGCGTGGGCATGGTAGGAAACTGTGTCTGAGTGTCGGATTTACAGAGGATCTTGTAGTTCGTTTTACATTAACTTGACCTGGATTTTCGCCCTTATGCAGCTTATTTCTCGTGGCTGAGTGGCAGAGTACATACAATGGGTCTGCATCCTTTTCATGGCACTTCTTCGTGACTTGCATCGCATTCTAACGTTATTCCCTTGGTGCATCTCAGTATTCAAGATGGACAGATGGCAATTTTAGGCCAGGTTAGAGTAAAAAGGGCACAGTCTATTTACAGGATAAAGAAATCTGAATACTTAACTGTTATGAGAGAGTTTTTTGTTTTCGTACTTACTCTAATCCCTACACGTATTTCGTATTCGAGGGAGAGAGAGAGAGAGAGGAAAGCTGGAGAAGACGACAGGACTTTTGATGCTGACTGTACTATGGGTCACAAAAGTATCGGTCCACAATATGCGTAATACATTTGGGATCACAGAACGAAGGTCACCGAAATATATTAGTGTCCTATCCACCAAGCCGTGATGTCGGGAGGTGTCATATATCGCCCACTAGCAAAATCTTCTTCCAAACTTATAGCAAATGTTGTGTTTATGTAGACAGACGTTGTTCAGACACAGTGAGACGTTGGTAAAGTTCAGCAGTTTTTGGAGAGTTTTTGGTAGGCATCGGACCCCCTGTGCACCGATCCTTTTGTGACCCATAGTACATAAAGAGACTCCACCCTCAGCCATCCTTCCCTAAAATCACCCCTCACAGCTTTAATCCCCCCCCCCTCAGCTTTCACCTCCCCCTAAAGTCACCCTGGATACGCCCTCTACCGCCCTAATAACGCTGTTTGATATGGCGTTATTACTCTTGGTTGTCTCATAAATTACGCTTTACTAATGCGTTATTGTGGAATATACGAAATCCCGGTTATACTGTATTTTAATGGTGACTGTAGTAACTCCCTCAGACTCCTACAACGCTCTCTCTCTCTCTCTCTCTCTCTCTCTCTCTCTCTCTCTCTCTCTCTCTCTCTCTCACTTACACACATACACACAGTAAAATTAAATATGGTCGCTGAAATGTGTGTGTGTGTGTGTGTGTGTGTGTGTGTGTGTGTGTGTGTGTGTGTGTGTGTGTGTGTGTGTGTGTGTGTGTGTGTGTGTGTGTGTGTGTGTGTGTGTGTGTGTGTGTGTTTAGGCAGGTAGAGAGAGAGAGAGAGAGAGAGATGAATTTTATGAGGGCGGGAGTGCAAATAAATCTCAGCTATCGGCCCGAACTGTCCCATCCAGGAATAAAAACCTCTCATAGGGGGATTCCTGGGCCATTTGAGAGAGAGAGAGAGAGACTTTAAAATTTGCTTGTTTACGTACGTGTGTGTGTGTGTGTGTGTGTGTGTGTGTGTGTGAGAGAGAGAGAGAGAGAGAGGGAGGGAGGGAGATACTTACAATGTGCTTGTTTATGTGGTTGTGGGTACCGGTGTGTGTGTGTGTGTGTGTGTGTGTGTGTGTGTGTGTGTGTGTGTGTGAGAGAGAGAGAGAGAGAAAGAGAGGGGGGGAGCTTGAATATGTGTCCCTGTGTGTGTGTGTGTGTGTGTGTGTGTGTGTGTGTGTGTGTGTGTGTGGAAAAAATGCCACATACCGGTATTACGGTATATCACGGAGAACTAAGCTCCCACCATTTTCACACACACACACACACACACACACACACACACACACACACACACACACACACACACACACACACAGGCTTGTACAGTTTATTGACAGCGCCATGAACACGAATTTCGAGTTTTATAGACAGACTTCACGTATTGAAACTGCAAAATGAAAAAAAAAAGTTCACTACAAATTGGGGTTTAAAATTGTTGGTGTAGTCAGGCTGTATATTTTTGCGCCAGCTGTATTTGTGGTTAGGGTATGAGAGAGAGAGAGAGAGAGAGAGAGAGAGAGAGAGAGAGAGAGAGAGAGACAGAGAGACAGACAGACAGACAGACAGTATTCTAGCTGGCATATGAGGCTTTTAAATACCTCTTCCTGGGCGATTTATTTTGTGCAGAGTAAGGTCTTCCATCACTTTTAACATTTTAGGTATCTGTGTAGCTCTAGTGCGAGTGACGGTGGCGTAATCTGAAGCATAATTAGTCCAGGCTGATTGGGAAAGCTTTGAGAGAGACCCCTTTTACCTAGTACTGAAACTGGGACCTGGAGTGTTAATTCGTCGGTTGCGTATCATAGTCTGAGGAATGTTTGGGTGCTTTCCTGGTCGCACACACACACACACACACACACACACACACACACACACACACACACACACACACACACACACACACACACACCGAGGTAAAGAGGAGGGGTGAGCAAGATTTTAAAACGTGCTTCTTGCTCTGTATGTGTGTGTGTGTGTGTGTGTGTGTGTGTGTGTGTGTGTGTGTGTGTGTGTGTGTGTGTGTGTGTCAGAATCGTCCCTGGGGTGCAGTAGCCTATATCCTGGACAGAGGCATCTTCAGACTGGCCACATGTGTCCTCCTATATGGCCAAGGCGGGAGGGAAAGCGTTTTACTGTGGCTTTAATAATTCCTGACATAGCCCAATTTTCGAGCCCTGTTTGGCGCATTTTGGCTTTTTTCAGCGATAAGATGGCTGATTTGGTGAAGCCATAACCTCCATTACTTTTCCGTAAGGGGGAGGGGAAGAGGGAGAGTGATGGGGTTTGTGTGGTTAGGGTGTTGGTGCTGTAAGAATGGACACTTTTTAGTCTATTGAAAATGCACTTGTCCTGAAGATTCGTATAGTGTGATGACAAACTAACCATTTCTCTTGTCTTTTCAGGTGAGTACTGGGAATGATGATGATTGGTGGCAGAGCAAAGCTGATGACAACAGTGTGTGGACCTGTTGTGGTAAGTTATAGTGTGTTGGATGTACAGTGTGAGTCATAAATATAGATCCACTTCTTTACGGTAAAAACAGTGAACAGTGACTTTCGAATCCCAACAAACTTCTCAGAATATTATGTAAGGTTATCTAAGTGCTGGATTAAAAACAGGAGCTGTATTGTTACTGAGAACTGTACCGTCGAAAGCACAAATCCTGTCGCCTCCTCAGCTACTCTATCCATGGACTCAGGAAATCAGTGTGATGAATCTACAGCAACCGACACTGACACTGATCTGTGGCTTGGTGGAAGTCATCGATGTCGATTGCCGAGGATTCACCACACTCAGTTATTGGTTATTGAAACTAGAATACAGCAAAACATACCAAATCGCTTCGTCATGTGTTTCAAATGGTAAAATTGGATGACAGTAATCATGCTTGGTATACTGAATGTAGTGGGTGTGTCAAATGTGACTTCTCAGAAGAGGAGTGAGGTGAGATGAGGTAGGGTGGAGTGAGGTGAGATGAGGTAGGGTGGAGTGAGGTGAGGTGAGGTAAGGTTATGTGAGGTGGGGTTGAGTTGAGGCGGGGTTAAAGGGTAAAGGTAGAGTTACACTGGCCTCCAGCCACCATGTTTTAACACGGCCGAGTATGTACTGCCGACCACAGGAAATGGCGTGGGGTGTTTGAAGTGCCCGAAAGTGTTCATATATTTATCTGTCAAACACTGTATCAAGCTGTCTGTTATATAATTATATGTCTGTCTGTCTATATGTCTATCTGTGTCTGTCTATACTTTATATTAATGTGCATGACTTGCTAACACGATGGGAGCCATTTCCCAGAATGGTGAATAAGCCCACCAGAATATAGTGCTGTATGCACGAACAGTGTGAAGACCAAGGCGTTGCATGCGATTCTGGGAAGCATTAAATTTATTTTCAGTGTTATTCACATGTTGGATTATACACAATAAACCATCTCATGTTCAGTAGGTATTATGTGAAATAATTCTTCCGTAAATATGAACAGTTACTGACGTTTAACTTTTGAGTTTAGTAGATTTGCACCTACAGTTAAAGATTTTTGGCAGTTGTGTTGAAACAGTCGCAATCCAGCTTAACCACTGCAGCAGAATGACCCACCTCTATTTTTTTCCTACCTTCAGACGGCCGTAATCACCTCGGAATTGACTGTTTGAAATGGAAGCTTTAGGTATAGCTTTCATTACCGCCGTTAATACTGATGATCTTCCCAAAGCTGACCAAAAATGGTTGTAGCAAGCATATAATCAGAGGTATGTCATTGCACTCAAGGGGCTAAGTAGTCACCACATCATTGTCGGTGGGGGAGGGGGGGAAAGCGATTGTGTTCTCATGTGACATTACCCGCCCGTGCAACCCTGTGTATTGGTATTTTATTATTATTGCAGTGACAGATTAACTCTTTTTTTTCTAACATTTGGTTGAACGATAAATTTTGAAAACGCGTTCATTGTGGTGTTTCTTTTACTTTTCTGAGTACTTATGGTAGGCTAATGTGTGTATGTGGTTCATGGCCTTTTCTTGCTGTAAATAATGTTTATATCGAAAGAGGAGCTGTGATGGATCAGTGGTTAGCGTACTCGTCTCACAATGTGTGTGCCCCGAGTCAAGAGTCCCAACCATAACAGTGGGGGACGTTTCAAATGTGCACGGGTAGTAATCCCTTTATATGCTTGTGTATATCCGCTCCTGTTCATTCTACCAGTGACATAGTTTATAGAAGCAGACATACTAACAGAGCGATGACAACACTTCGACTTTCTAGACACCCCTCACCATTCGACCTTCTCCAGCATGGGGGATGGCGTACATTCTGGTCATTCTTCCTTCGAGGAGAAAGTCCAGTCCTGCAGTTTACTTACTATGGACTGATAGAGAGACAGATGTCAAAGGAATATTACTTGTTAACATTTCTTCTGTACGATAATTATGTCGTTGTAATATCGACATAAATTGTGTGGGTATAATACAAAGGAATATTGCAGTGTAACATTGTGTTGGTTAATTATATAGTTTTCATATTGACATTGTATCAGTAACAGCAGAATATTTAAGTGTAATATGCGGAGTTAGTTTCCATGAGGAAGAACTTTCACGAAATCTCAAAATCTACATGGAAACAAACTCACCGTTATGAAAAGCATCTTAGAAGTAATAGTGCTTTAAGTTGTGTGGGAAGAGGGAGCTTGTAGTATGCAGAATAAATCGCTAAGGAAGAGGTGTCACAGGTACAGCATCGTAGAATTAATTGTTTTGAGTTGTGTGGGGAGGAGGAGCGTGATGGCGGTGCGTCCTGGGTCCCTGCCACGGGACGGAAGTAATTAAACCCCGTCAGTAGAATTTTACAGCAAGAAAACCCCGGTGCTTGGGACGTAAAAACACTCTTACATGTACTTAATTAGCAGGCGGCCAGGTTGAAGCGTACCCTGACGGACGTGTTAACTAGTATGCGTACGGTTATGTGTGTGTTGGAGGGGTAGTGTTTGAGGGAGTTGTGTGTGTGTGTGTGTGTGTGTGTGTGTGTCACAGGTGGACAGTAGCGTACTATACGTGTTTGTGTGTAAACAGGTGCAAACACGTATAGTAGGTTACTGTCCACTGTCCACACACACACACACACACACGTCTAACAATAACCAACTCGAAGGAAACTCATTGTCACGCTCCGTCTTTCCGGAAATGACGTGCGAGAAAGATACAGATGGGGAGGAACCTAACCCCCTCTCCCCCCCTCACCTTACCCCTCTCGTCTTCCCCTTCCTTTCCCCCTCCTCCTCAAGTGATGTAAGGGAAAGTTAGTACAAATGTGTAGGTTATGAGGCAGTGATGCGAAGATATGTGCGTGGATTACAAGTGTTGCCGTAACAGTGTGTATTAATACCTTCAGTGCGATCACGTCTTAAAGTCTATTCTTGCTGACTTCAGACGATTTTATGCAGCTCAAGGGACATGCGTAGTGGTGGAGGGATTAATGAATGTTATATCTAACCTCTGTAGTGTGAAAAGTCTCTCATGGACTGAATAAAATCGTATGTGTACGGGTAAGAATAAACTTTAAAAGGATACATCATCGGATTGAAGGGATGAAATGGGTGAGTGTATTATTTCAGCGTCACTCTACTCATGCGTAGCCTTTTCTGAGAGATAAAGTAGTTCAGGGTAGAGGTATGACCCAAAAATCTCAATACTGCATCAGAGAATAGGAGAGTGTTTCAACAACTCATATGAAAAGATTGGATGAGAGGGGTGAGGTATCCGATGGACTGTGTGATGAACAATTCAGAGATCAATCAGTGCAGAGGATGGAGAGGCTTGATAGACTTTCCAGCAGAGAGGCAGTGAATTGCAGTGCGGGAGGTCTGCTGGCTAATGGTTCTCAGTGGGAGAGTTTGCTTTGTCAGGCTGAAGTAACTCCCAAACCAGAATCGTCATTGTTATCAGGCACAGTTGCGCACATGTTACTGATTCACTTCAAAACGATAAATTGGAAGAGATTGAACACTGACTTGCGGAACTTAAAGGCGATTTTAAGAGCCCAACATTCTTTCCAGAATATCATGTGAGTTTCACAATAGTTCGACTTAAAAGTGGAGTTTATTATCGTCCACAACTGTACATCATGACCTAATAGGGTGTCGCAGAAATGATTTTTAGATGAATCGGGACTGGAAATGAACTGTGCCCGGGAGGTATGCCAGCATTTGGTTCTTGACAAGGGAGTTTACTATGGGAGGGCAAAGTATCTTTGCAACCAGACTGACTTTGATCTGATGAACTGGAGCTGAAGTTTCCTCTGCTATTGCCTACTTGTACTCTCTCTCACTCTGAAACTGGAGGGAACCCAGTTAATTTGCTATTGCTGGGCATTTTTCAATGGCAGTTTTCTTGAAATGCGGACATGCTCTTGTGTCTGGCCACTTTTGCAATACTGTAGTTTCCTTTTGACCTCCTCGAGGGGGATCATCTTGGGTACCTCAGTGGAAGTGGGGGAAATACAGTAGCCACATATGCAAAGGCTATGTTGTGTCAAGGGACGTGCATATTTTGTGCTTTTCTGGCAGCCTAGAATGGGAGGTTCATTTCCATTGCCAACAAGTGAGCAGCAGCAGATGGGCCGGAGTCGGGAGGGCTGGCAGTAACCATAAAACATGGCCAGTGTGGAAACGGTGGTTACTTAGCAATTCGTCTAGTTTCTTTTTTTTTTCTTCTGTTATTATACCTCTGTCACGATTTGGCTTAAACCTTAGATGCCGAAAGTCCGATACCAGGCTGAATAAAATCGTCTGGCATCGTCAGGAATAGGAATGTGAATGTTGTATCGTCAGGTGGTTAGTGGGAGTGGTTTTGAGCTTGTAGATGGCGATAGGCTGCCTCTAAACTTAGTGAAGTCGCTTGAAGGTAGAAAGAGCAATACAGTTATTTACATCGTCATTACATGGTGAAGCTATGCACAAAGGGACTGCAGCATTTATTAGAGTGTTTAAACTACATACAAAGGGACTGAAACCTTTATTAGTGTTTAAAGTATGTGCAAAGGGACTGGAACAATAAAAGCGTTAAAAATATGTGGAAAGGTACTGAAACCTTTATTAGAATGTTTAATCTATGTACAGAAGGACCGAAACCCTTATCACGGTGTTGGATTCCTCTAAGACCTCCGCAACTCCATCACGACGCCCTATATTCTCCACCACGATGCCAACTCCCCCCCATCACGACAACAAACCCCCCTTTCACGACGTCATATATACTCCACCATCACGTCCGCAATCTCCATCACCGTAATACCGGGAGATGACAGCCTGACCGGGGTAATGTGTGGGTAATACTGGGCTAATACTGGGTTACCTGATTACCTTACCTGTGCTTTACGACCAGGTGAGGCAGGTATTAGGGCGGGGCAGCTAGGCGTGAGAGAAGAAGTAGAGGGAAACTGAGAATTGGGAGGGAGGGAAGGGGGGATATGGGGGATGGGGAAAGGCATCGTTTTCTTCACGTACAGGATAGATAGATAGATAGGTAGGTAGATAGAAAGCATGATCGATAGGCAGATAGATACACTGGAAGTAAGAGTGCTAAATACTCAGATAGGCCGAGGAGGGGGGAGTAAATGGGAATGAGAGAAAGGGTTGGTGCTGAATAGGAATGATACACACACACACACACACACACACACACACACACACACACACACACACACACACACACACACACACACACACACACGATGCATGGATAAACAGACAGAGATGAATAAGTTGATAGATAGATAGATAAATAGATAGTAAGCAAGATGGATTTTGGCAAGTAGACTGATGAATAGATAAATGCACTGGAAACAAGATAGACAGACCAAGAACGAGGGGGTGATAGGAGGGTAAATAGGGCGATCGTTTCTTAGTAGGGCTGGAAATGCGTGGAGGTTCTTTTGTTGTCTTCCCACACAGGAGGAGGCGTTTGGCAGTAGATACATAGAGAGATAAAGTTACGCAGATAGACAGAAAGTATGATGGATAGACATGTAGACAGATAATGATATATAGATGGATGGAGGGATACATGGATAGATAAATAGGTAGACAGACAGATAGGTAGATAGATAGATAGATAGGTAGACAGACAGACAGATAGCAAGATGGATAGACAGATGGACAATTACGGTACTGAAAAGGCTAGAGAGAGAGAGAGAGAGAGAGAGACCACTCAATTTACACGGCGTTAAGAGGTAATGATGGTAATTTCTTTGTTTATTGTTTGTCCAGGTTGTTTACGTGTTTACATGGACGGAAGACGTAAACAAAGACTCAGGAAAGTGTTTGTTTGTTTGTTTGTCTGGCCACCTCACTCGGCTCCCGGGAGTGTGGTTGTTTGGTTGTTTCTTTTGTTTGTTTACTTACACGTGGAAAGATCAGCTGGGGCTTGGATGGAGGGATTCTCTTTCTCTCTCTCTCTCTCTCTCTCTCTCTCTGTCTCTCTCTCACACACACACACACACACACACACACACACACACACACACACACACACGCACACACACACACACATTATATTTACCGTATCTGTCAGTCTATCTAAACTGTTCTAAAGGTAGTAAAAGAGAGAGAGAGAGAGAGAGAGAGATCATGACGAGGTTAACGGTGGCAATTCCAACATGACACTACCATGTTTCTCTTCCACTTTTTTTTTCTTTTTTTTTTCTAAGTTAAAATCAGCCGCATTTCTTAATTGGCCTATATTTGGCTTGTGTGTCGGCATTCTTGTGGGTCGTGATAGGTGAAGTCTGACAAGATTGACAGGGCTAGCGGGTATGCCTGAAATAAATGAACTAAAAAGAAAAAAAAGAAATTCACTCAGTATCCTGTTGTTTGACCTTACATTCTCCTGTTAGATAAATTAAGAGAGAGAAAAGTACAATTAAGCATTATTATTCATTTTTCCCTTCATTTTCACGATAAAGTAAAAAAAAAAAATCATCCATCCTAACGTTATCTTGCCATATATAAGATTAATCAATATCATTCTGTCACTACCTTACCTACAGATGGCCTTGAAAGTAGTGTAGTATGTCCAGTCATGTGTTCTGATATGTTCCTTACTCATTAAGGTTCGTTTGATGATGGACACGGATTCCCTTGCAGTTTCTCTCCCTCACATCAGTAGCAGTTCAGACGCCATACAACAAGCTATACAGTAACACACGTACATAACACCACGCAAGCAGCACAAATGACCACAAGGAATTCTCACCTACATATTACCACACAAGGAATTCTCAGCCTGTACCCAAGCCTGAAGAAGTGGGTAGGGGTGGGTTACTTCTCCAGGGCCAGAAAGAGGTGTTTGTCTCTCCTAAGTCGCTCCCCAGAACCCGTCAAACCCGACTTGAACGTGCATATTAGAACTGCTCTCTCATGTCAGACCTATGCAGCTGGCCGAACAATACATACATACATTCATGCATACAGACATACGCACAGACATTCATACATACATTCATACATACATACATACCCGCAAAAAATTAAGTACGAATGAATCCACGAAAGCAGTATTAGCCGCGTGACTGCCTTCATTGCCTCTCACGACTGTTCACACACACACACACACACACACACACACACACACACACACACACAGTTTCAAGAGTTGCATTACAGGTCATTAAGCCTGTGGTGTAGGTGTGGCCTGCCTTGACCTGCAGTGGGTATAGGGCGGGGCAGGATGACTTTTAAAGCGTAATAGTGCACTCTCATCACACACACACACACACAATCTCTCACAGGTAATTTTGTTCTCTCTCTCTCTCTCTCTCTCTCTCTCTCTCTCTCTCTCTCTCTCTCTCTCTCTCTCTCTCTCTCTCACACACACACACACACACACACACACACACACACACACACACAATCTCTCACAGGTAATTTGGTACTCTCTCTCTCTCTCTCTCTCTCTCTCTCTCTCTCTCTCTCTCTCTCACACACACACACACACACACACACACACACACACACACACACACACACACACACACACACACAACCCTTACTGAGATAATTGATAATAACTGAAGCGTGAATGATATTTATAGCAGACTTTTATATCTGTGGAAAATAATACTGACATTGTTGACTGTGTTGTGGAATGAGTTAATTAACCTCCTGTGAGACGAACACTTCAGAGAGTGCATACCTCCGCCAAATCAGCACCATCCCTTCCCTCCCTTTGACATTGTTCTTTCTCTTTTTTTTTTTCTTTTTTGCTTTAAATTTGATCACTAATTTATTCCCCTGGTGGCCCTCGACCATTGATCCAAATTTGGAGCTGTTGCATCCTGTATTTTTCCATCATGCACAGACAAACAAAAATAGACAGACAGACAGGCTTACAGACTGACAGATAAACAGACTGGCAGACAGACTGACAGATAGACAGACAGGCAGACAGACAAATACATCCATCCATCCATCATCCAATCCTACATTGCCCCATGAGGAGCGTAGGAGCCCGAGGTTAGGCAGTTGGTCCCGACATTTAAGATGACAGACAAATACAAACAGACATAAATAGACAGATAGACAGAACGACACACACACACACACACACACACACACACACACACACACACACACACACACACACACACACACACACACACACACACACACACACACACGCACGCACGCACGCACGCACGCACGCACACTCACACACACACACACACACACACACACACACACACACACACACACACACACACACACACACACACACACACACACACACACACACACACACACACACACACACACACACAAACCTATACAGACAGGCATATATAGACAGACAGACAGACAGATAAACAAACCGAGCCAAGAGCATTACCTCTTTGGCAGAGGTAGTGAGGGGGGGGGGTCTTTCTGAAGCACAATAAAAATCATACGGCCGTTGCAAGAATATCTTAAATAGACATCGTACGGAAGGAGTTTGATGTTGTTTTATTACATTATTTCTGAAGTTTTTCCTGAACTTAATCAAGCGAGAATAGACTATGATGTAGCCATACTGAAGGGTTCAAAGGTTATGTTTTGTTGCCCAGATCAGATGCTGACTTGTTGATTAGAAATGACAGTGAGCGATGTTTGTCACTGAGCTGAAGGTTAGAAATGGTGCTGAATGGTGTTTAAGGCTCGTTAGGTTGCTGAGTGATGGTGCTGAGTTCGAGGCTGAGTTAGGATTCAAAGATGTCAAATGCTGATGTAGAGATAGACCCGACTAGCTTCTGTACACTGTCTCACTCCTTGTCCATCCAGCTTCCTAGTTCAAAAGCTAACCAGTATTCTCAGTCTTTACTTCCACATGCAGCTGGTCACCCTAAAACTGTCTTCCTTAGCATGTCTTTTTCACTGCCTATGGCCTCTAGTCTTTTAAAAACAATGTGTCGCGGCATCTCGATATGAATGGATCTTAAATTGACGGTCTTTTTGTATCACTGTGCTTTAGAAGGAACACGGCTCGCTTGTAGCTATGGGTCTTTTCTTGCAGTAAGGGAAACAGATGCTATGTTGGAAATCGAGTAGATGCATTCCCTAGTGGATCTGAGTCTCATTTGCTTGGTGTTAACGTTGAGAGAAGTCCTTTAGTAAGAGCTAGACATCTTCGTAACCAAGTGGCAAGAACTGAGAATAATGGAGATGTTTCTACTGTAATTCTTCCAGTCCCAAGCCAAGTATATCTTCCGGAGTTAGTGAGAATGAAATATTAAACGAGGAGGTTAGTGAAGGTAATTTCTAAAGCCATCAATCCGAGAGGCTTTTCCTAATCTAAATTAAATCGTGTGAAGGTAGCAAACGTGAAAATAAAAAAGGTGTTCTCAAGCTGGTGTTAAATTCTTCAAGTTCACAATCCCTTTCCTAAGCTGAACAAAATCGTCTAAGTAGCCAGGATAAATCAAAGTGGTTGTGGTATTAAGAGGTGCGCTGGGCTAGGAGTCGTGCATTTACCTACCTAAGCTGAATGAAATCTTCCCTAAGTAGCAATAATTAAACAAAAGACGTACTGATGTGAAAGATTAAGCTGAACGAAGGCGTCTGCGGGTAGCCAGAGTAAAACAAAAGCCATGGTATTTATAAAGGGATGAACTGGGCTAGGAATCGTTCTGTTACCCTACCTAAGCTGAATGAAATTGTCTCTAAGCAGCAAGAATAATATAAAGACGTGCTAGTGAGAAAGAGATAAGCTAAATAAAATCATATGTGGATAACAATAAGGAAACAATAGACGCGGCGGTATTCAGAGGTGACGTGGACTAAAATTCTTGCCTTTGCCCTAACCAAGGTGAATAAAATTGTCTCAAAGTAGGAGGAAGGAAACAAAAGACGTCTTATTTTTCAACAGGGAAACTAATTGAGGAGTCGTGCCTTAAGCCCATTCCGCCACACTTACCACAAAGCTAACAATGAGGCGGAGTGACTTGCAGATGCCGCCACCACTGTAACTCTGTGTGTATGTGTGTGTGTGTGTGTGTGTGTGTGTGTGTGTGTGTGTGTGTGTGTGTGTGTGTGGAGTTTAATAACCATCAGAGTGACAGACTTGGGGACACGTCTGTTTGCTTTAAGCTGAAGATTTGTCATTCATTCATTCATATATATATATATATATATATAGATAGATAGATAGATAGATATATATATATAGATAGATAGATAGATAGATAGATATAGATAGATAGATAGATAGATAGATGGATGTGTGTATGTATGTATATATAAAGATATAAATATAGAAACTGTATACTGTACTCATCCTTTCTTTCTTCCACTGCCCACCCATCCATCTGTCCTCTCTGTCCATCAGTCCTACAGTCTGTCTATCCATCCGCCATCCATCACCAGCTCCCAGCCTTCCTTCATCCATTCCTGTACCATCCCCCTTCCTCTTATTTCTTCTCCCCCTCCCTTTCTTTTTTCCAGTATTTTTCTCCCTCCCTTCATTCTCCCTATCTCTTCTTTCCTGCATCTTTCCCTTACTCCTCCCCTCCCTCTGTTCCCTTCTTTCTCTCCCTCCTTCCCTCCTCTTTCCCTCCAGCATCCCTCTCCCCTCCCTCCTCCTTCCTTCCATACCTACCAGCACCACATCTCCACCAGCATCGGTCACCCCCTCTCCCTCTCCCCATCCCCCCGCCCCACGTTACTCGCCATATGCACACCCATCGCTCCCCAGTCACCCCTCCCATTCACCCCATTCACCCATTTTACCCATTTATAGCTTCCAGGAGGGTGAAAATATATAATGGTGAAATCAACTCATCAAAATCCAAAAAAGACCCCATAAAAAAAAATGACATGAATATATTTAAGGTGATAGTATTTTTCCGCTTTATCTTCAGCTCAGAGGAAAATGAAAATGAACAAGAGTGTAGATGGTAATGATGGAGAGTTAGATAATGTGTGCAGGTGGGTAGGTGGGAGGGGTGCAGGTGGGTAGGTGGGAGGGGTGCAGGTGGGTAAGTGGGAGGGGTAGGGAACCTGGATGGGGTAAGGGGGGAGGTGGGTGGCATTCAGGAAGACGATGGTATTTTCCACACTGTCTTCAGCTCAGAGGAAGATGGAAATGGGTAAGGGTGTGGATAGTGTCGATGGGTGGATAGATTTAACGTGCAGGTGGATAGATGGGGGTTAGTGTAGGTGGTATGAGGTAGGTGGGGGTAGGTTTGGTATATATTTTTCATTTCCTTCGGTTCAGAGGAAAATGAAAATAGATGTCGGAGTAGATAGTGTTGATGGGTGGATAGATGAAGAGTGCAGGTGGATAGGGGGTAGGTCGGTAGGTGGGGGAGGGGTATGGTGGGTATTTTTTCGTCACCTTATCGTAAGTTCCAAGGAAAAAGAAAATGTGTAAAGAGAATAGATGTGTTGATAGGTGGATAGATTAACAGTACAGGTGGGTAGGTGGGAGGGGTGGTGGGTAGGTGGGGGGGTATGGAGGGGGGTGTCATTCAGGAAGGTTAGGGCCCAAGTAGGTCGAGGCCGATTCAGATAACTTCCCCTCCCTACCTCCCTCTTCTCTCCATCTTCCCTCCGTTCTCTCTCTCCCTACTCTTCTTCCTCTTTCATCTCTCCGTCTTTCTTCAGTTTCCTGTCCCTCCTTTACTTCCCCCTCCATCTCTTCGTCTTTCCTCAGCTTTCTCGTCCTCCTTTTCTTCCTCCTTCATCTCTCTGTCTTTGCTCAGATTTCTCCCTCTTTTTCTTCCGCTTACATCTTTCGTTCGTCTCTCCATCTTTCCTCAGTTTTCTCTCCCCTTTTTTTTTCCCTCCATCTCTCGTTCGTCTCTCCATCTTTCCTCATTTTTCTCTTCTTTTCTTCCTCCTCCATCTCTCGTTCTTCTCTCCATCTTTCCTCAATTTTCTCTTCCTCATTTCTTCATCTTTTATCACTCTTATTTTCCTCCCCCCTCCCACTATTTCCCTTTTTCTTTCCTCCCTCTTCTCTCAGCCTCACTATTCTGTCACTTCTTTCCTAGTCTCCTTCCTCCCATTCACTACCATTCCTTATGTCTTTCCTTCCTCTTCTGCCAATCTCTCCTTCCTCTCCCTTCCGTCCCTCTCCCCTTCCTCTCCTGTCACTGCCTTTCCCCATCTCTCTATCTTCCCTCCTCTCCCTCTCCCTCCTTCCCTCTTTCCTCCACCCAAAAACGAAGTAGACGTCCTCGTGCTGAAGAGGTGAAGGACGTTATTTAAATAAAAATAATTCCCCCTGATACTGACAACAAAAGATGAAGGTAGAAGAATGTTGATGCAGAAGGTGCGTAATAGAGGTGAGGTAAAAATTATATGACTGAGGTGTGTGTGTGTGTGTGTGTGTGTGTGTGTGTGTGTAAGAACTGAGAGGGAGTAGATGGCAATTTGTTACCACGATTGACATAGCAAGATAATATTGTGGATAATGTTGTTCAGTGTGTTAGTAGTAGTGGTAGTAGTAGTAGTAGTTGAAATGATAATAATAATAAAAATAATAATAATAATAATAATAATAATTCGTAAACCAGCCCAGGCAACCAGAGTATCACAGGGTCCATATTCGGAACTTGTCACCCCTCAGTAGCTTCCGGATCTCTCTCTCTCTCTCTCTCTCTCTCTCTCTCTCTCTCTCTCTTAGGGTAGAAAAAGAGAATGTTTATAGCCCTGTCTGCAATTACGTGCATGAGTCTGTGTGTGTGTGTGTGTGTGTGTGAGAGAGAGAGAGAGAGAGAGAGAGAGAGAGAGAGTTTATATCCTTATCTGCAATTATGTGCATGATTGTGGAAGGGAGAGAGAGAGAGAGAGAGAGAGAGAGAGATTGACAGGGAACGTGTTATTGGAGGGAATGTTGTGTGTACAGGTGGTCACCAGGTGTACACACACACACACACACACACACACACACACACACACACACACACACACACACACACACACACACACACACACACACACACACACACACACACACACACACACACACACACACACACACACACACACACACACACACACACACACACACACTGACCCCTTTCCTGGCCTCTGTACGTATACACTTGGAATTAATTTTTTTTTTTTTCGTTTATTTTTGCTCCGTAAAAGTTCAACGGTTACTGCTCTCTCTCTCTCTCTCTCTCTCTCTCTCTCTCTCTCTCTCTCTCTCTCTCTCTCTCGTTTAAAGTTATCATGCCATCTCCATGTCCGCCAACATCGTGATAAGATGATTATACTTTTATGAGAGAGAGAGAGAGAGAGAGATACAATGGATGACAGTGAACATCAAGGAAGCATGCATTTAATTAACCCGTTCTCTGTTCTCTCTTAATAAAAATAAATAAACAAGAGTTAGGCACGAGAAAGTGGGTGGGTGAGGGTGAGGGGGTAGATGGGTGAGAGTGGATGGGTGGGAGTGGATGGGTGGGAGTGGAGTTGAGGGAGTGAGTGGGTGGGAGTGGGTGGGTGGGTGGGTGGGGGTGAGGGAGTGGGTAGGTGAGAGTGGGATGAATAGTGGGGCAAGAGTGGTTTGTAGGGGTGGAGGTGAGGGAGTCGCGTGGATGTTGGTGGACGGTGTTGGTGGGGGTGCGGGAGTGGAATTTAGGAGTGTATAGGCGAGACAATGAGAAGGAACACCATACAGTATAAAAGAAGAAAACATGAAAATTTTATGGGATAGTATGAAAAGACAAAAAATTCAGAAGTGTTGTGTATGGAAGATAAAAAGAGTACTACTGATTGCTGTATTAGAGAGGTGGTTGTGGGTAAGAAAGCAGGTTGGGTGGTGAAAAGGGCGGGTATTGGGGAGTGGAGTATGAGGGGGTGAGAGTACAAAGGAGTTCAAGAGAAAACAAACATCAGCAGACATACTGGTTTGGACAGGAGAGTGGGTTGGGTGATGGGGAGAGAGAGTAATGTTTGTATGTGTGTGTGTGGGGGGGGTGTATGTGTGTGTGTGTGTGTGTGTTGGAGAGGGTAGGGGTGATTTATTCTTGCTATTTCTGACCATTTGTATTCAGAGTGTGGGAGACCTCTTGTAATGTATGGGTCAGTGAAGGCTATATCTGACCTCTCAATTTCTTCAAAACTTAATACAGATGTCTCGAGTTAGCAGGAATAGGATTGAAGGGGTTAATATATATTTTTTCTCCAGTACAAAGCAGAGTATTATATAGAGAATCTTACCTGTTTAGCAGGATACACAGATCGCCATGACAGTCAGTTATTATCAGAAAGAAATTTTTGTTTTTGGTGATTAGTTCGCATAGATCGAAGCGTCCGGTAATTATGAGTAAAGGTAACTGTATAAACGAACAAAATACACCAATAAATCCCAAGAATGATTAGGAATACGGTCTTTCCCCCTCATCTCTTCTGCGGCCAGGTGACGAGAGCCAGGTGTCGGGCCCTTCTGTATAGTTGTTTATGCTTGACTGACGCTGGCGGTGGGGTGGCGTTGGGTAGTGAGGCCATGGGTAGAGAAGGAAGGAAGGTGGTATACATTTTAGCAGCCTGAGGTGGTGTTCGAGAGGGACGCCTTCACGTGGTGGCACTGATATGGGTGGCCGGTGGAACTGCCAGATTATACAAACGTTCCTCAGTCTCCTCCCCGTCCCCCGAGAGGAGAACGGTGGCCTGCGGAAGAACGTAGTTTTGGCCTGAAGTCCACCTGGTTCACGTTCAGATGAGCCAGGGGTCGGAACTGTTTCTGCCAGACGCCTGTGGTTCACGATCATATGCCCCATTGTACGTCCAGGTTAGAATCCCACCGAAGCGATGTGTCTGTCGTAGAGTGCCATCAGGGGCGTAAGCGAGTCACTTACCCATAAATACTCTAAATAACCTAGCCTTGGGTCCTTGCGCCTCGAATTGGGTAATAGGGAAGAGACTGTCACTGTTTTACCATTTCATTCCCAGAAAAGATGATGATGATGATGAAAACATAAGACTTCACCGCGCTGAAGAAGTTAATTGGGTAATTACTGTAATATTTTCTCTCAATTTTCTGTATTTTCTCTCTCAATTATCTCAGCTTTATTTCCTCTTTTTATACTTCATTTTCTCATCTCTCCATATTCTCTCCATTCTCTTTATTTTCTGTTTGCTTTATTTCCTCTCCTTTTACTCCACTTTCTCTCCTTCCTTTCTCTTTTCTCTCCATTGTCTGTGTGTGTGGATGATTCGTCTCGACCCCTTTCTCTCCTCCATTTTCTCTTTGCTTTTGGAGATGCCTTACTTTTTCTCCCGCTTTCTCTCACGTTTCACCAGACTCGTTTCCATCCCTGTTATTCTTTTATTTTTATTTCTGCTAATTTTGTGTTTCCCTGGTACTTATTTTTTTTAGGGGGGGATATTACCTATGTCGTTTATTAATAGGAAATAGAATAATGATGATGATGGTGATGGTGGTAATAATAATAATAATGATAATAATGGTGATGATGTTGATGATGTTTGCTCTTTGGTTAGAGAGGCCTACTTTTTCTCCCGCTTTCTCTCACGCTTCACCAGACTTGTTTTTCATTCCTGTTATTCCCGTGTTTATATTTCTCATACCTTCATGCCGTCTGTTTTACCTTTCAGTGTTTCCTGTTTCTGTTTTTGCATTCTTCCCACTGCGTTTTTGAGCAGAAAATTGTGTAATGATGATGATGATGATGAGGGGGAGGAGGAGGATTTTCCCCTGAAGTTGTGGATATGTCTTCATTTTTCTGACATTATTTTGCTTTCCTCACATTGCATCTTTATGTCTGTCCTGCCCACTTCGTTTGAGTGTAGGGAACTGCTAAGTGATGATGATGATGACGATGATGATGATGGTGATGATAATGATGATGATGATTTCTTTGGTGTTGGATATTAACAATTTTTGTCCCACTTTCCTTTACACCTCTTCTTATTGTCACCGTGATAACGATAACGCTGCAGCTGCTGTAACTGTTAATGATGTTGATGATGGTGATGATGATTTTCTTCTGTCTCATACCTGGATTGTTGATGTTTCCCATGGGAGTAGTAGTGCAATATTTGCTAAGGAGCAGCTGCCAGTGTACCTTAGGAGACAAAGGTTCGTCCTATTATTTCACCTCTTCTGCTTCTCACTTCCCTCTGCTGGCTATTGTTCCTAAGCTGAGAGAGGCTTAGTATGTTTTCTTTGCGTATGGATGATTCTTAATGCATGAGGGAGGAGAGTGATGGGCATACCCTAAGTGTGAATAAGACTCAGTGGAATGTTTAGCTAACTATTGTCCCAGGTTGTACACAGCACAGTGTTTGCAGGTGTGTTTGATTGTTTGCAGGTGTGTGTTAAACTCTTCCGTCCAGCTGCTTTATTGCCTTCTTGTGTCTTGCATTAAATTGCCTCCTCTTGTTGACCCACGTGGTACCCAGTCCAGCCCTGCTCTGCCCTATTGTCCTTCCCTTCCCTTCCCTTCCCTTCCCTTCCCTTCCCTTCCCTTCCCTTCCCTACCCTACCCTACCCTACCCTACCCTACCCTACCCTACCCTTCCCTACCCTGCCTTGCCCTACCTTCCCGTGCCCCGCCTTCTTTTCTCCTACTCTCATCCATCTAGCTCTTTTTTTTTTTTTTTTTTTTTTTTTTTTTTTTTTTTTCCCCGGCCCTGTCTTGCTCTCTCTTTTCCTTTCTTGCGGACAGGCGTTAGCTAGTGAGTGTCCACTCCGTAAACTCGTGCCAGTCAGTGGAACACACACACACACACACACACACACACACACACACACACACACACACACACACACACACACACACACACACACACACACACACACACACACACACATTCTCTCTCTCTCTCTCTCTCTCTCTCTCTCTCTCTCTCTCGAATTAAAACTGGGTATAAACGGTGAAACAGGAGACAGTCGACCTACCAAACTCCACATGCCTTTTCCCTCTACCATGCTTTCCCTCTCTCTGTCTCAGGTTCCGTAGACAGTGTTATGGGAAGGGTAGTGTCACAGAAGAATTAAGAGGTGTAGGACAGAAAGTAGGTACAGAGGCGAAAAAGAAGACAGCAGAATAGGGGATACGTGAGGAGGTTAGGAGGGAATGAAAGTCTAGAGGTGAAAGAGACAACAGACTGGCCAAACTAATCCTTACGTTCCTTGCTTTTCCCGCCTTCGTCTCAGCCTCCTCAGTCAATGTTTATGTGACTAGCCGGCCCTCCCACCCCCCAAGCTAACACCACCTCGACACGCATCACCCTCCGCCCGGTGTTTTACTGCTCATTCTCCCCAGGTAGCACGCCAGGTGAGAGTAATAGCATGATTAAGCAGTTGTTCAGGTGTGGGAAGCAAGATGGAGTGTGTGGGGTAAGTGGCCAAAGTTTTTCCAAGGGGGTCGTAAGGGTGGGATTTGGGGGGATCTTGTGTTGTCATAGTTGTGTGCTGATGAGATTATGTGGTTCAGCAGGTATGAGAGAGAGAGAGAGAGCTGTAGTCCCGTCCCCTTTTGCGAGTTCGTTTTCTCTTATCCCTTTTCACCTGGTAATACGATTGAGGACCTGGGTGTAACATCGGCTATTTCGGGCCGTGTTTTGGTGGAAGAAAAGGATTTGGCAAATACAGTTTGGCTGCCGCACTTTCCATCATACTGGTGATAAGGATAGATCTAATAATCTTTTTCGTGTGCATGAATTTAAGTTTAATGTTGAACTTATATTTTGCCCCGTGCTAAGGCTAGTTTATTCTGCGTACCTCAGTGACAGGAGCCCAGAACAATCAGTGAAGAATGGAGTAGATGAGAAACAGACAGTATGTCTACTTCTATACAGTACTAATATAATTGTGTTTCAGCTATAATAATTTTTAACGTAATTTTCTGTTCGTCTTGGGTGCAAATTAACGAACACTTCCGCACGAAACCCTCATCTCGACACGACAGCACTGAATGTGCCTGTTTAACGTGTTATATAGTAACACCTCAGGGTACGGATACGCCTGAGCCAGAAATAATATGATAAGCGAGTGTACGTGAGGCACAGGGTTCCGTCCAAAGTTCACATTGGTGCTGACTTTGTAATTAGTGTCATCTTGTCGATCACCATGTAGCGAGTAAGTGTGTCCTCCTAACAGTAACAGAGAAGCGCCTTAAAGGTTTGGTAACTGGGTTGGGTTGGGTTGTGGCAGTGGCGTCGCCTGGCTCACCACACTGTTTAGTCTCGCGCGTCTGGTTATCACTGCCAGCCACACCCCACCCCGCCCAGCCCAGTCTCGCTCCGGATGGTTAGGTCGTCTAGGGGCTGCTGTTAGGGTCCGTGTGGTGAAGAGACCAGCCGATGTTGTTGTTATTGTTGTTGATGATGTATCCTGAGATCATTGTCGTAAAAGAACTCTGTCACCCTCGTGACTTTATGGTTAATCATCATCATCATCATCATTATTTTCATCATCATCATCATCATCATCATTATTTTCATCATCATCATCATCATCATCATCATCTTAACACTGTGTCTTTGAACACCCACCTCCAGACATAGCCACTGTGCTGCTTGAAGAGTTGCTGGGATGAAGGAGTCAAAGGACGCATTGTTGTTGTAGCAGCTGTGGTGGTACAGTGGCTGACGACTGGATGTGCTAGTCGGATACACCCGTGCTTGGTCCCAGGGCAGTGTGGTCGGTTTACAAACACCAGTCAAAGTACAGGCAGAGGCTATACCTAGTCCCGTACAAAAACACGTGCTGACAGTCGTAAATACCTCACTTCGCCAGGGATAACAGTCTTCATGTTTAGTGTATGTCTGGATCTCTTTACCAGGGAAGGGCACATCATACATCACCACGCTGGCATAGAAAGGGATGACACTGAATCTGTTACACCCCAAGAGAACCAGTCGAACCCCCGTCCAAGTAATACTGTGAGCGTCATTCTGCTGACAGTAGGCTTCTAATTGGCCTTAATAAACCGCCAATTAAATGCAGCAATGGCCTCAATACAACGATTAAACAGTGACCCAAAGGACGTATACAAGAGATGCATAGATGTCCATGTTATATACTTCAGGAGGAGGCTTAGATTTATGCCTGTCAAGTACACGCAGACCAGTAAGACAGACAATCAGTTTTTACTAAATCCCAATCATCTTCTGGAATATATCCCGGAATAGTCGATGTTACAACAACGTTAATAATTCAGCTGCTGCGTACAAGGACTAGGGGGAAACAAACTGAGTCCACCAGTCTGACGGGCTTGGGAATCGGACTTGGGTTCTTCCATTTGCGAGCTTACAATGCTAACCCATGCACCACCTGCTAAATCACTGTACAGTACATACTGCATAAAAATCTGGTTACATAAGTGGTATCGTAAAGAGCGAGAGAGAGAGAGAGAGAGAGAGAGAGAGAGAGAGAGAGAGAGAGAGGAGGTAACTGGATGTGGGAGGATTTTGCTCGACGTGTGGGAATTAGATCTTCCATGAAAGGATACCGTACTATAAACGTTTTACTTTAACTTGGCCAAAAATTAACATCTCTCCATCTTGAATGTTGAGTTGTAGTAGTAGATTAACAATGGAAAATGATGCTAGTCATGAAGAAGTGCAATGGAAAGGATGAAGAACTACGTGAAATAAGCTACAATAGGAAAAAAAAAATCTGGGCCAAGTTAAAGTAGAAAGAGTATAGCTGCCTTAGGAGCATCTAAAATAGGACAGCCCAAACCAGCCTGGGAGAGCTCTGTCGAGAAATGAAGGAGCTCTAAATAAAAATGGAATTGCATTAACTAATATGGAAGAGCTCTGAATGAAAATGACAGATCTGGGAGAACTCCGTAACTGAAATGGAAGAGCTATAACTAAAATCGAAGAGCTCTGAATAAAAATGTAAGAACTCTAACTAAAATGCTAGAGCTCTAGATAAAAATGAAAGAGCCCAAATTAAAATGGAAAAGCGCTAAATAAAGATGGTGTAGCTCTAAATGAAAAGGGAAGAGCTCGAAACTAAAATGGGAGAACTTTAACTAAAATGGGACAGTTTTTAACTAACACTGAAGAGCTACAACTAACACAAGAAGGTTCTGACTAAAACTAGAAAGCTTTAGCCAACATATGACAGTTCTGAATATAACGGGAAGATTCTTAACAGCATGGAACTTGTTGACGTGGGAGAGGTGGGAGATTATGTAGCTGGCGTTTGAGGGATGTAGCTGATATGGAAGGGGTGCAGCTAACGTGGAAGGGGCGAAGCTAATGTGGAAGGGATGTAACTAACTTGAGAGGGGTGTAGCAGACCTGGGAGGGGTTTAGCTGACTTGCACACCTACTGAGCGCCCCCCACTGTGCCTTCGTCAGCGCCTGCTTGCACTCTGAGGCCAAGACCATACCTGCTGACGTGCGCTGACAGGGGAACGCTCGCTCTGGGAATATGTAATGCTTGAGAGAGAGGGGGGGGGGGGATTATGAAGCATCAGAAAGTAAAATCATCATCATCATCATCCAGGTGGAAGAAGCTGGCTTGATAATAATTATGATCATTTTTTTGTATGAAATATTAAGTGTTGAGGCATCAGGGAAATAAAAATCATTATCATTGTACCGGTACTTTATTCTTTCCAGTTGCATTGGTGGAATGAATAAGACTGAGATTTAAACAACACACACACACACACACACACACACACACACACACACACACACACACACACACACACACACACACTTATATGTAAGTATCATTTCATATGAGATCTAGTAGAGGACTGAATCTTTATCTGTAGTACAGAGTAATAGTGAGTATAACCATTCTGCATGCTGGCGAAGAACGGATGATAATCGGTGCTGTGGGAATGGCTATGTTTGTTTGTGTGTCAGAGTATGTATATATCACCAGTATTAACAGACAGGGTGCGAAGACATCCAAGTATTTGAGAGGATATACCACCAGCACCTACTTAAAAATTCCACATTCGTACTCCGTCTGCCTGTGCCACTTTATCACACGGTGTCTGTTGGTGGTGCATCACACACAGTTACCCCACTGTTCTTCATCCAGCTTTGCTCTTCATCCTAACCACCTTCTTACACACACACACACACACACACACACACACACACACACACACACACACACGCTGGTGCAGTGGTAACGTTCTCGCTTGCCATCTGGTAGACGGGAGTTCGCGCCTCGCTCAGGTTGCGAAAAGTTTCACTGACGAAGTGGGTGGTTACTGTCCCCCTTGAGCAAGGGGACGGGTGTGTGGGTGTGTGAAGGTCACAGCCTTGCCCTTAGATCGGACTATATGAGCTCTCAGCCCCCTTCCGGGAGGGTAAAAGCTGACGATCACGACCATCAAGTGATCCTGACCGACCCGGTGAATTACACACACACGAGAGAGAGAGAGAGAGAGAGAGAGAGAGAGAGCAGCTGGAGGGGCAGTGATAAAACAAGAGGACGGGAGAGGCGGACACTGAGAGCCAAGGTCATGTTCACGACACACACACACACACACACACACACACACACACACACACACACACACACACACACACACACACACACACACACACACACACACACATTCTTCCCTTACTTTTTCGTCTTTGCATTCACTTGCTTCCTTCTTTCTCTCCTCTTTCATTCCTTGCTGTTTTATCTCACTCTTTTGACTCACTCTTAATTTTTGTCCCTCACCTTAAAATCCCACTTTCTTATATTCTCTTTATGAGTATTTTAAGTATAAGTAATAGCAAATCAGTATGCATCGGCGTCGACATAGATACCACCGCGTTTGTGTAACCAGTTCAATGCTTAGATAAGCTTGCTCTTGTATCCATGCTTGCCCAGCCCGTGACGTGAGCCCTGTCTTGTACTTATAAGCTGTTGACTGAGTGTATTCATGCAGTCTGTATTTTCAGTCCCAATTCTTCTGCAGAAATTTAATGTCCATTGGCAGTGGATTTTCGTTCCAACGACTTTGTTTAGGATGTGATGGTTATTTGTGTGCACATCTCTGAAAACATATCGCACGCATTAGTTCATGTGTACATTTTGCAATTAAAGTATTTGTTAGATATTACACACATTTCCTTGCCAATGTGTAATTTACCCCAAAACTTCAAAGGGTAAAAACCACCCATCCAGATATAACCTAACTTGGTGTATAGGTAACTTTACTTTATTAGTCTTCTTATACACTGCCTAATAATCCGGATTTAACTGTGACAGATATACGTATAATGAAAGCGTCTTCGTATATCCTTATGCTTACAGTGTGATATTTATGTATACTTCATGTCGGCCAGCTTCCTGTTTATAGTGTTCTTCTATATTATTGTTCTCTCTCATTCCTCTTATGTCTCCTATCTTCGTCTTTTCCTCCAGTTCTTAATATCCTTCTCTCCTATGCCTTTTTATTACCTTCTTTTTCTCCTCTGTATCTTCAATGGTCTTCATATTTTTTGCCTCCTATTGCACTCCCGTTACTCCTCCCTCCTTCCCTCTGCTCCCTGATTCCACGTCTGTCGAAGGCACACACATTCATATCCCTACCTTTATTTCCTGTCTATTCACCTCGTCGTCACACCACCAATTCTTATCGACAGTATCTCATCGACAGCTCTTGTTCCGGTATCTTTTCGCGGTAAATTGGCGTCTTCCATTTTTTTTTTTTTTTTTTTTTTTTTTTTTCCCCTCAATCTTGCGTCTTTCAAGTTTTGTGGTTTTGTGTTTGTGGGCAATGAGGGGTGAATGACCAGGGTGGATTTTTTTCTTTTGTGTGTGTGTGTGTGTGTGTGTGTGTGTGTGTGTGTGTGTGTGTGTGTGTGTGTGTACAATCTTCCAGTGTTCAGGAGTGAAACGAGGGACAGTGAAGAACAACATGAACTCTCTCATGGTCGGAATAACACTACATTTTTTTTTTTACTCTTAACTTGGCCCTGATTATCTCCCTTTTCCAGATCATATCACGTAGCTCAGTGGCGGAAAAAGACAGTGCTATGGCTCTACAGCCTTTTCATAGTAGGCTAGTTCTTCGTGACTAGCATCATATTCGAGTGCTATTCTAGTGTTACGACTGAGAATTCAAAGTGGAGAGGGCAGTTTTGAATCAGGTTAGTGAAAAAAGAGTATAGTAGGGAATTCTGTTTCAGCTGATTTCAGAGGATTTTATTAAGCGTGAGGGTGTAAATGCTGTCACTGTTAACCCTTCCATTCTTACTGATGTTCAATTAATTTCTTCTGAGTAGTCATAGGAGCCTGAGAGAGTTAAAACAATTAGAAAGAAAAAATTGAAAAGCACATGTGGAAATGGACAAAAGGCGTAAAGAAAATGAGAGGACATGAAGCAGGTGTAGAAGAAGCAACAATAAAACAAGGAAAATGGTGATTGAGGGAAAACAAACACCACAATAAAAGCAAACGGAAAAGAAACATATAAAAACAGGTTGCGAAGGGGAGTAGAAAAATGTCAAAAAAAAAAAAAACACCTTAAATAAACAGGAAACATGAGTAATTAAAAAAATGCTAAAGGAGAAACTTAAGAAAAAAAAACATGTAAAAAATATGATAAGTAAATAAAAAGATCTAAAGGGAGCGTAAAAATAAAAAAAATAAAAAAGTATGAAACCAATATAAGAATTCCGTCCCCCTTGTTACCTTTCACCGTAGAGTAAATTTTAGGTTGAATTGGCACGCCCTTACACGCTCCCCTCCTCCCCTTCCCCCCCCTCGCCTTTCCCCCCTACCTGCCTGCCACCCACACCTCCCCCCCACCACACCCACACCCCCTCTAACACTTCAGTCACGTCATCAACACCCACATCCACACTTTAGTTCATCCACATTCAGGATCCATAATTTTTTCATACTCAGCACATCCACACTTACCTCACACCGACACCCAGACCTCCCCCAAACCAGCACCCACACGTCACCCACACTCACACCCGCATCCACACGTTCTCCACACACACACACACACACACACACACACACACACACACACACACACACACACACACACACACATCCACACGTCCTCCACGCTGATACTCACATGTCCCCCACACTCACAGCCACATCCACACGTCCTCCACACTCACATCCACACGTCCCCCAAACTCACACATACATCCACACCTCCCTCACACTTACACATCCACACGTCCCCCAACTCACTCTCACATCCACACGTCCCCCACACTCACACCCGCATCCACACGTCCTCCACAGTCACATCCACACGTCCCCCACACTCACACCCACATCCACATGTCCTCCACTCACATCCACACGTCCCCCACACTCACGCCCACATTCACACCTCCCTCACACTCACATCCACACGTCCCCCACACTCACGCCCACATTCACACCTCCCCCACACTCACTCCCACATCCACTCCTCCCTCACACATACTCACACATCCACATGTCTCCCAACTCACTTCCACATCCACACGTTCTCCGCACTCACATCCACACGTCCCCCACACTCACATCCACACGTCCTCCACACTCACATCCACACGTCCCCCACACTCACACACATCCACACGTCCCCCACACTCACACACATCCACACGTCCCCCACACTCACATCTACACGTCCCCCACACTCACACACATCCACACGTTCCCCACACCCACACCCACATCCACACGTCCCCCACACTCACACACATCCACACGTTCCCCACACCCACATCCACACGTCCCCCACACTCACACACATCCACACGTTCCCCACACCCACATCCACACGTCCTCCACACTCACATCTACACGTCCCTCACACTCACACACATCCACACGTCCCCCACACTCACATCTACACGTCCCCCACACTCACACACATCCACACGTTCCCCACACCCACACCCACATCCACACGTCCTCCACACTTACACCCACATCCACACGTCCCCCCCACACACACACATCCACACGTCCTCCACACTCACATCCACACGTCCTCCACACTCACTCCCACATCCACACGTCCCCCAACTCACTCTCACATCCACACCTCCACCACACACAACCACATCCACACCTCCCTAACACACCCACATCCATACCTCTCCCACACTCACAACCACAACCACGCCTTACTCACACCTACACCTGTACCACACACACACACACACACACACACACACACACACACACACACACACACACACACACACACACACACACACACACACACACACACACACACACACACACACACACACACACACGCCTACCCCATTAGCTCATACCCAGACGATACAGCTAGTCACAGAAATTCCACGAACCGGAACTGATAGAGCTCTCTCTCTCTCTCTCTCTCTCTCTCATCATGTATAACTACTTGTATTATTTCCTCCTGCTCCTCCTCTGTGTAATCCTCCAATTCTTCCCACCGTAGAGGAACGTGACCAGGAGCAGACCTCAGACCAGGAAGAATAAAGAGATGATTAGGGTACGAGGCGGGGAGGTGTTGGGGTAGTCTCTTTAGCCCCTTTACTACGAGGGCGATATACCCTGTTCACTTTACCTTGGCTCGTGAAAATACCATCTCTTCATCTCGAACCTTGAGTTATAGCAAGAGATCCACACTAGAATATGGTGCTATGCTGAAAGAAGTGCTGTGGTAAGGATGTAGAGCCGTAGTATTGTCGCATTGTACCATTAATGTACAAGGTATACGCTGCAAAAGGACGAATATCTCAGCCAAGTTAAGATGAATGTACCATAGTTTATTCCAGGCAACCATTATATAATTTTCCTCATTCAGTCTGGGCAGGAAGTTGAGTAATGGGACTGGATATTTTCAGTGAGGGTAGGTTGGGCATTGGAGGAATGAGGAAAAAAATAAAAGAGAACTATGAATGATGTTAGAGACGAAGGAGTTAAGGCAGCTGTGAACGCTAAGACAGTCAGGAAGGGCATCTGGGTAGTGACAGTGGAGGGGCATGGAGGTGGAGGAGCGTGAAGGGCTGGGGGTAGGGGTGGAGTGGGGAGTGGATGGAATGAGGTAGGAGAGGGGAGGGAGGGGTATGGGTACGGTAGGAGAGGAGAGGAGAGGAAAAGGAAGGGGTGGGATAGAGTGAGTGCATGGGAAGGGAGAGGGGAATGGGATGGAGAGAGCGATAAGGAGGAGTAGAGGTGGAGCAGGGGAGGGAGAGGGGAAAGGGAGGGGTAGGATAGAAGAAAGAGAAGTGGAGTGGGTAGGGGCATGAGTGAGGGTTAAGGAGGGGTGGGGTGGGGGTGGGTGGTAAGGTGGAAGGTTAACAGAGCCCCAGTGACTCACGCTCCTACCTCTCTCACTCTCTCCCGCGGAAATGGCTCTTACGGAACACCGGAATCGAAAGGGAAAGTCCATAGTGGAATCCGGAACTACAGTGGGCAGCGTCACCTCTATACAAGCGGGAATTAGTCACCGGGGGAGGTGTCGTTGTGGCATGACCCTGACGAGGATGCCTGGCGTGTGGCTTCGTGGAATTTTATTAGTTTCTGCATCCTGGTCGACGTTTTTCGGACGTGCTTTGGATGTTAGCTGGCGACGTGGAAGATGGTCACTTCATACTGGGGTATTGATACTTGAATGAAGTTAAATGTATACAAACCCAAACTTTTTGTGTTTGGAATTTATGAAAGCGATGAAAAGGCTCATGGCAGACAGCTATTTCTGAATTGCCAGAGCTGTTTGGTAAAACCCAGATCACCCTAACATTACAGCCTGTATACAGTATATATATATATATATATATATATATATATATATATATATATATATATATATATATATATATATATATATATATATGTAAAATGTGTGTGTGTGTGTGTGTGTGTGTGTGTGTGTGTGTGTGTAAAGGGGGAAGGCGGTGGCTCAATCGGTAGAGAGGTGGCCTGTAGTCCTAACGGACCCGGGTTCAAAACCCGCTGGGGCAGGGAACAGTTTAATGATTTGAATCTCATAAAAATCAGACTTTACTGATCTACCAGAAGACCCCCCGACATGTCGTAAAAATACCCCCGCTAATACCAATACACCAGTCCTGTATGAGACACCCCTAGCATGTATTCAATATGGTCGGTGGGTGTTAGCGCCGAAGTGGTGACATGTAGAGGTGTGCGGTACGTCGGAGGACTACTGGGCCTTGAAAGCAGGCTGTGAAGCCTATGCCCAGAGTCGGACCAAAAAAAAAAAAAAAAAAAAAAAAAAAAAGAAGAAGAAGAAGAAGAAGGATTAGAAGAAGGATTGGTGGCTTGGAGAACCTGAGGTAAGAGAGGACTGAATCTTGGATTGTGTGAGGATGTTGATCAAGAGATGCATAAAGTCACAGTCAAGGTTATACAATATGAAGAAGGAACAGACCTATTAAACTGTTACACACACACACACACACACACACACACACACACACACACACACACACACAGTTTTTTTTTCTTTTTCTTTTTTTCTGCATACCGAGACTTACTGTGCCTTGTGTGTGGAGCCAAAGACTCGCGTTTACTCCGCCCATAACTCACACAGGCTTATATTGGCCTTGTCTTGACGGCGCTGTTAACCTTGTCATTAGGAGAAGCACTTCGTAAAGTAAATTAAATCGTCTAGTGATAACGATAATGAAATATGAGGAAGGAGTCATTGGAGGGAGAGAGGCTAATGTAACTATACTCTTTTTACTCTAACTTTGCCCAGAATTGTCATATCTCCATCATGAATACTGAGTTGTACTAATAGATTAACACTAGAATTTGGTGCTAGTCACGAAGAAGTGCTATGGAAAGGGTATAGGGCCATAGTAGTGTCGTTTTCATTCACTGAGATACATGAAATAAGCTGCAAAAAGGACGAAAATCTTACCCAAGTTAAGGTAAAAATAGTTTCCCACCGCGTCACCCATAGAGATTTCCCCTAAGCGACGGTAATGAAAATGAACTGAATAAAAGCCACCAGTGTATTATTGGATCATAACTGTGTGGGCTGCCAGAGACCCCTTGCGTTTACACCAGCCCTTCCTCACACAGCCTAAAATAACCTTTATCTTCACGGCGTTGGTAAGCCTTTTTATCACGAAATTTCCTTCTTAGGCTTGTTAAATTGTTTGTGATAAAAAGAATGAAGTAAGAGGAAGGAGTCATTGTGGTGAGTGGGTCAGTGGAGACAATTTTTAACCCCCTCACCATTACCCAACCCTTGAAGATCAAACGTGTGCGCAGAGGGTCAGTCTGGTAGTCTTCTGTTCGAATATTTGCCCCACCACACCACCAGTCATTATACTCAAAAGGGCTAATAATCCTGCCACGATATTAATTGTATGAACAGGCAGACTCTTTGCCTTTACACGTACAGTACCATTTCGCAACCAGCATAACATTGCGCTTGTGTTGGCGGTGATGTTAGTGTATTTCGCCATGAGAGGGTCTTTTTAACCCGTTCAACCCGGTGTTTTGTTTTTCATCATATTCTTGTTAGCAGTAGACGGTTTTAATCAGCCGTGGAGAAACGTTGGGAACTAGGGGGGTTGGATATAGCTTTCATTTATCCCCTCCCTGCAAGAGGTCTCCCCAAAGCTGATGAAAATCGTCTGGAGGTAGCAAGAATATATCAGTAATACACCCCACTGGAGTGATGAAGTTAGAATGAAATGGCTTGTGGTGAGTGAAATAAAAGGCAGAGGATATTTCTAAGCCCCTTCAGTAAGAGAGACCTCCACTAAGCTGACAAAAAATAAGCTGAAGAAAAGGCATTGAATAGTTCCTTGCGTTTACATGTATCATTCCTCACACAGCCTAACATTACCCTTGTGTTCGCGGCGGTGTTAATGGTGGAGTGTGGGGTGTTGCGTGTGCCAAGTGTTGCGTGTGTGTGCGGGGTGTAGCGTGCGTCTGCTTACTTACATATTCGCAGAAGGTAATGCCCCCTTCCCTAGACAGACGGCGGGGAGGTTGATGCCGTGTTGCCAAGCCTGATTCGCTACTGTCAGTTATATTTCTCTCTGAAGGTGTTGGTGAGTCCTATTACAGTGAGTTTAGGAGGCTTCTTAACACCTCGTCTTAAGCGATTTACATTGCTTTTAACTCAGTGGTTTGACTTTATAAATATTTTTTCTATCACCCTCATCATTATCATCGTCCAAACTTCTTTTCCTGCCTAAGAATGGGGGTAGGGAAGGATCTAGAGTCACAAAAAAAAAAAAAAAAAAAAAAAAAAAAAAAAAAAATAGAATATATACATTTAAATGGGTCGCTCTCCTTCTCTCAACATTCAAGCCTTCGAAATCCTCACCTTATTTTCAATATGTGTATATCTGTTGACTTCGCTTGCAGTAGGAAATACAGAAAATTATTTACGTGTCACATGCTGAAACACCTAAGTAAGGAAGAGACTCTAAAGTAATGAGCAAACGGGTGTAAGTGTTTCAGAACGAAAAAGTCTCAAGGTAATTAAAAAAAAAAGTTAGCCTGCCAGAATATAGTGTAGGCAAATGGAAATAACATACTGTATATTTTTTTTTCTGTACCTTGGCCTAACATTGTCATCTCTTCCTCATAAATTGTTACCAAATTTAAATAAGAGATGACCCTAGAAATACGATGCTAGTAGCAAAAAAAAAAAAAAAAAAAAGATGCAGAGCCGTAGTATTATCTTTTTTTACTACTGGGCTACGTGAAAAAAGCAGCAGAAGGATGGAAATCTGGATCAGGTTAATGTAAGAAGAGTATAGTGTGTGTAATGGCCTTGGGGTATGCTAAGGCTGCTGGAATATAATGTTGGGAAATGGAAATAAAATATATGTTGGTGTGTCAACAGAATGGGTGTGTTGGCAGAAGGAATTAGATGTTAGTGAGCGTGATGGGGTGATGGCGTGATGTGGTGTAGTGGTGACATATTTGCCAGGCTATCATTCACTACCCCTATGTCACCCCTCATGATTTCCTTTCCTCCTGTTGCTTCTTTCCCTTCCTTCCCCTTTGCTTCATCATCCCTTCCTTCTTCCCTTCGTTTCCCGTCTGTCATCTCTCGTGCCTCTTAGTCCTTCTGTTGCTTATTGCCCTTCCTGCCTTCCCCTTTGGTTCATCATCCCTTCCTTCTTCCCGTCCTTTCGCCTCTGTCATCCTTTGTGCCTCTCTGTCTTTCTGTTACTCTTAACCTTCTTTCCCCTTCGTTACTCTTTGCTTCCTTCCTTCCATTTTCTTCTGTTACATCCCATACTTTCTTCGTCTCCTCTTCCTCCTTTCCTTCCTCCTCTTCCATCCTTTGTTCTCTTTCCTCCAGTTGCACACTTCCTTTCCTCCACCTCTACCGTTGTCTTTCTTTCATTACCATTGAATATATTTATTCCTCTCCCCAGTTACCACTCATCCCTTTATACTTTGCTTCCATTTCTTCCTTCATATTAATGCTTCCCTTTCCTTCTCATTACTTGTCACTTTCCTTCTCTCACATTCCTTTTCCTTCCTTCCTTCCTCCCTTCCTTCTTTCTTTCTTTCATTCTTTTTTTCTTTCCTTCCTTCCTTCCCTCCTTTCATCCTTCCTTCCATCCTTCCTTCCTGTTTACACTTCCATCTCCTGCCACCCTCCAGGGCCCCCTTTCCTCTTTTTGCTTCCTTCTTTTTTCTTCCTTTCCCCACCCGTCTCTTCTCTCCTTATCTTCCTTCCTTCCCCATACACCTTCACATCATGCTTCTTTCCTTCATCTCTTTTTTTCTTCCAAATTCTCTTCATCTTTCTTCCTCTCATCTTTTCCCTCCTCCCCTTCCCTCCTTCTCTAGCATCTTTTGTCGCTCTTTCACTTTACTCCATTCACTAAATTTCTTTCATCTCGTTTCGTATTCTTCCTTCGTCTTTCTTCATTTTGTCTTCATCTTCATCTTTCTCTGTATTATTTTCCTTTCCTTCCTTCCATCCCTTCGTCCCTTCTGTCACTGTTCACCCCTCCATTTCCTCTTGGTTATTTTCCCCTCCCCTTCATTTCTCTTTCTGTCACCTCTTTTCCCTTCCTTCTTTCCAGCTCCTGTCCTATCACTCTTCATCAGTCTTCCCTAGCCCCCCCCCCCACTCTCTCTCTCTCTCTCTCATAAGATGCTGCTGTGTCTCATTTTTTCTCTCGGTCACTGCCCTTCCTTCCTCCTCACTTCCTTCCCCTCCTTTCTCCCTCCCTACCCCCCCTTCCTTCTCCTCCCTTGCTCCCCTCCCGCATCCTCCCTTTCCTTCGTCCCTTCTCACTTCTTCTCTCATTCCTTTATTTCTCCTTCCTAATATTCCTCTCCTTCACATCCTCTCCATTCCCTCTTCGCTTCCTACCTTCCATCCTCCTTTCCCTCTCTCTTTCCCCTCTGCTTCCCCATCTTCTCTCCCTCCCTGCTTAATTCCATTCCTCTTTTCCCTCACTTTTCCTTTCTTTATCTTCTCTTCTCATGTCCTCCCTCCTTCCACCTCCTCTCTCTCCCTCCCTCCCTACTTCTTTCCATTCCTCTTATCTCCCCCTCTTCCATCCCCCCTCCGCCCCCTCTCCTTACCTCTTCGTCTTCTTTCATTCTTCTCGTCTTCCTTGTCTTTCTCTTCCCCATCTTGTGTCCCCGAGGCGGTGTTATGTGTTAATGTGTGTTAGGGTCGTAGTGATTTGTGCTGTGGTATGGTGTGGTATGGTATGGTAATGCGTTTTAGCTAGTGGTAGTGTGTGGTGTGGTTTGATGTGGTGATGTGTGGTGTGGTGTGGTGTGATGTAATGATGTGTAGTGTGATGTGTTGTCGTGTGGTGTGTTGTTAGTGTGTACTGCGTGTTAGGCTATTAGTAATGTCGTGTAATGTGGTGTTGGGTGGTACAACTTGTTAGTCTGGCTGTGGTGTTTGGTGTGTTGTGATTTGGTGTGTAGTGTGGTGTGGTGTAGTGATGTATAGTGTAGTGTAGTGTTGGGTGCTCTTGTGTGTTAGGCTTGTGGTAAAGTGTTGTATAGTGTGATGTGATGTGACAGTCACGTGTGCCAAGGTGTAGTGATGTGTCGTGTGGTGTTAGGTAGCAGTGTGTGTTATAGGCTAGCGGTGATGTGTGGTGTGTGCTGTGGTATGTTATATGGTGTGGTGTAGGGTGGTGCTCCCTGCTGACTAGTAATGGCGTGTGGTGTGATGTGGTATTCTATTATCCTTCCCCGCCTTCCGCCACACCATAACCATGACCACACCTTCTACCTACATCACCTCTGTTACTACCACCACAACCTCCTTGCACCACCAACCCCTCCCCATTACCACCCCCTTCCACCGCCCCAACACTCACCTCTCGTGTTCCCATCCCCACACACCTGCCATAAAATCTGTCTACCTGTACGCCTAGGAAAAAAAAAAAAAAAAAAAGAAGAAGAAGAAGAAGAAAACTCAAGAAAAAAAAAAAAAAAAAAAAAAAAAAAAGACCGCCAGTACCCAAGTAAAAGAAAAATGACTATAGTAAAAAATAAGCAGAAAAAATACTGTCTGCTGATGTACGTCTGATGTTCAACGTAGAGAAAAAGTCTGTGGTAGTGAGAGGCTGTATCTAACTCCTCCAGTTCAATAAGTCTCATCTGAAACTGAATAAAATCGTCTGGAGGTAGCACGAATGAAGTAGGAAGCATAATATCGTCGGCTTTGGATGGGGCCTACAGTGGTTAGCGTCCGAGGGTTGGTTGGGGTTACTTGTTTACATTATGCCACTCAGGGGCGAACGAGGTTGGTCGCCCTCCCCTTAAAATTTGGGATTGGGTAGTTCTCCCCTGGCAGGAAGAATCTAAAGCAAGACGTCCTCTGGCTGAAGGGTTAACGTCTCTCTCCTACCGTCCTTGCCACCCTCATCAGTTTCGAACCCCATCACCGCACATTTGCATCCCAGGCGAGGTGTCGGGCCTGTTTAGCTAAAAATGGCTTTGAGTCTCATTTCCGTGGGTGTTGGTTTCGGCGAGGTGTAATCCAGGCAGGCAGGGCAGGTATCCATAAAGGGGCTAGGCTAATTTCTATGTTAAGTTTACATAAAAGTGAATTGATATTAAAAATCGCTAATCTGGTCGCATATATATATTTTGTAAACTTAGTTCTAGTGGTCATATAGGAATTTTGTTAGATTCTACATTCTATCCATAAAAGTGACTTAATGTTAGAAATTGCTCTCTCTCTCTCTCTCTCTCTCTCTCTCTGGTTGTGATGCATTTGGGAGCTGTATGAGTGAAGATAAATATATAAACAAAAAATAACTTGAGGCACAACTTATAAACAGACTTTGCAGTATAAGCAATAAAGCATAAACAAACAGTACACCATAAACAAACAATCTTAAGCACAATTTAGCCCCAAGAACCTTTGTGAATGTGATCTCAGGTAAGCTTTAGAGAGGCAGGTGGCTTTCCTTATTGGTTGGCTTAAGAGTATATTATTGGCAGGTCTGGAGTTCCTTTATTTGGCGCACTGACAGAGATGTATCCCACTGTGGACAATGATTAACCTATCCGTCCGCTGTGGCCCAGTTGTGTTCGTATGGTAAAGAATGGATGAGAGAGAGAGAGAGAGAGAGAGAGAGAGAGAGAGAGAGAGAGAGAGAGAGAGAGTTAGGAGACGGGAGATGTGGTAAAATAGGGAGAGGTAGATTACAAGGAAATGGAATTGGAGGAGGATTAGGATTAGGAGGGAGTCAAAAAGTGATATGAAAAGGGAAAGGGACAGAAAAAGCACGAGAGGGAGCCTAGATAGGAAGGCAAAAGGACGGGATAAGAAGGTCAGGGAGAGAATAAGGGCGAGAGAGAGCCAGGGAGGACGATGGTTAGAAGGAAGGACGATGGAACAAGAAAGCAAAGGGCTGGGAAAGGGAGATGAGAAGACGGAGAGGAAGGCAGGGAGGACGAATGATAGGGAAGACGATGCAGCAGGAGGCAAAGGACTGAGATAAGGAGACGAGAAGGACGAGAAGGATGCAGGGAGACGAATAAAAAAATGAAGGACGTGGAATAAGAAAGCAAAGGGATGGGATAGGGAGAGAGCAAGGACGAGAACGAGGCAGGAAGGACGAATTAGTGGAGAGACGATGCGGCAAGAAGACAAGAGGTAAGGAGGCAAGAAGGAGTCAGGGAGTGGGACTAATTAATAGGCCAAGTAGGAAAAAAATAGGGGAGGAGGAAGAGGAAGAACGTGGAGAAAAGGACAAGGATTGGGAGAGACTGGGGGAGGGAGGGAGGTTGTAATGGGGCAGGGAGCAGAGCACGATGAGAACACAGGGCTGGGATAGGGAGAGTACAAATGAGAGAGAGGAGGAGGAGGCAGGAAAGGCGAAATAGAGGATGAGACGGGGGATGATCGATAGGCTAATTTCCCTGTTCGTTGGTGTCACGGCAGAGGCAGGGCAGCTGTGGGTGGTAAGGCAGGTAGACAGGTAGGTAGGTAGCAGTTGCACTTGTTAGGCAGGCTTTTTTTTTTCACTCCACCAGTGCAAAAAGTATTTCAGTTCATTTTATATTCCATCATTGCAGGGTAGAAGAACTGTATTTCATTTTTCATTTCATCAGTACAAGGAAAAAGCCTCGTATTTCATTTTGAACATAAACACTTGAGAAACATCTGGTCTGTGATGTAACTGTGTGTGTGTGTGTGTGTGTGTGTGTGTGTGTGTGTGTGTGTGTGTGTGTGATATAAGTATGGTAAGTGTGCAGTGTGGCAGTAAGAATGCGAGCTATGTGGTGGTCTGTATGTGGGTCTTGTCTTTTGATTGTTTGTTTAGCTGTGTATGTTAGTATGAATGTGGTCAGAAAATGTCTAATCGGCTGTATGTGACGATTTGAGTGTGGATAATGTAAGCATGTGGTGTGTATGTGTGTGGGTGTGGGTGTGTGGGTGGTAGTGGTGGTGAGGGTATTCGCATGTGTGTGTGCCTGATGGTGATGGATCAAGCCTCACCACTGTCAAAACACTCACGCTCACCCTCCCTCCATCCTTCCTGGTGTGTGTGTGTGTGTGTGTGTGTGTGTGTGTGTGTGTGTGTGTGTGTGTGTAAGATAGTGATGGATTAGCCTCACCACTATCACAACACCCACACGCTCACCGTCCCTCCTGGTGAACCCTAAAGCATCATACTCGGGTTACAAGTGCTTGGAGGCGAGTCTAACAGATGTTACAAGGGAATCACTTAAAGCTATATTAATTGATAGTCTTTAATACCTTGGCCAAATGTGTATGTAATATCAAAAGAGCCTTAACCTCCTCAGTCCGATGTCTTATTCTTCCAGTCACTAGACGATTTTCTTTACCACCTAGTAGACTTTTCGAACTGGAGGGTTATACAGCCGGTACTAACCCTTTAATTTCTATGGCGCTCTACCTCCCGGAAATGGTGAACTGTAGGGGTCAATTCACCCCCGTGTGACATAGGGGTCAATTCACCCCCGTGTGACACTGACAGACAGTTTTACCATACACATCCAGGGTGTTTTTTACGGGTGCTGGAGGGTACCCGATCCGTTGGGCCCTGGAACACAGCTGTCTGTCCCCAGGGAAGTGACCTGCCCCCACCCTGTGCAGTACTCATGGGTATACCTGTACTGTACGTGTGGAAGGCATGTTGAGTGTAGGGTGATAAAGGCATGGGGAGTGTAGGGTGGTAAAGGCATGGGGAGTGTAGGGTGGTAAAGGCATGGGGAGTGTAGGGTGGTAAAGGCATGGGGAGTGTAGGGTGGTAAAGGCATGGGGAGTGTTGGGTGAGAAATGCATGTGGAGTGTTGGGTGAGAAATGCATGTGGAGTGTTAGGTGAGAAATGCATGTGGAGTGTTGGGTGAGAAATGCATGTGGAGTGTTAGGTGAGAAATGCATGTGGAGTGTTAGGTGAGAAATGCATGTGGAGTGTTAGGTGAGAAGAGCATGTGGAGTGTTGGGTGAGAAATGCATGTGGAGTGTTAGGTGAGAAATGCATGTGGAGTGTTGGGTGAGAAATGCATGCGTAGTGTTGGGTGAGAAATGCATGTGGAGTGTTAGGTGAGAAATGCATGTGGAGTGTTAGGTGAGAAATGCATGTGGAGTGTTGGGTGAGAAATGCATGCGTAGTGTTGGGTGAGAAATGCATGTGGAGTGTTAGGTGAGAAATGGATGTGGAAAAAGGCTTGTGTTGCAGTGGCGGTGTTCTTCGGTGATTTAGCTGTGTATATCATCGAGGGAACCAGGACAGGGTGCAAACTTTCTGAGAGCGCATGTAAGGCCATACTGTACCGTACTTTCAACTCGTACAATCCGGTGACACATTTTTCGTTTTCATGCCGCTGCCCGACGATTTATTCAGCTTAAGCTAGTACAGGAATAACAGTGAGGGTAATGAAGGCTGTATCTAACCCCTCCAGTTAAAAAAGGTCTCTCCCTCTCGGAATATACTGTAGTCGTCTGAAGGTAGTTAAAAAAAAAAAAAGTTATCGGAGGGAAGGGGTTAAATGTCTAGTCATGGATGGGATCAAACGCAGGTCAGGATGGTTATTTACCAGGTTCTGCAAGAAAGTCCAGTGTGGGTACAGTAGATTTAAGGAAGGTGATTATTAGCATGTGGAGTAATTAATAAAGTTATTAAAGAATACCTTTTTTCTGAAAAGATGTCAAGTCATGTAGCCCATGGAATGTTTCGAAAGGTGAAAAGTATCATCAGGCGTGACCGTGAATAGAATTAAACGAGACGTCCACGACGTTAAAGGCTTAAAATTAAGGAAAGGCAGTGTACTAGAATGTAAAAAAAAAAAAAAAATGTTCAATCTTCGCCTTACCTGAGGTAACCCAAGCACACCTGGGGAGGCGCTGGGTGTGGGTTGGGTGGTAGTACTGTGTGCAGGGCAGGTTCCTGCCAATTTTTGAAGGGTGTAATTTGGTACCGTGCCCCGATATGCCAGGTGCACGGCGCTGCGAACTACTCTAGTCTAAAAGATTCATGAAAAATTGTTACGATAGCAATAATGATAGTGATGATGATAATCTTAGAAGAGGAGAAGTAGGAGTGGCTTGTCTTAACTGTGGTGTGTGATGTTAGCATGCTTGAAGCTTTAGCACAGGTGGTGTCTTTAGCTGTCTTCTTGCTACACTGTGAGCAGCTTAGCCATTTTCATATTATGTTCTTGCTGCTGCTAAACGATTATATTAAGTTTAGAAGAGATAATGTGAACTGGATGGGTTAGAATTAGCCTTGATAAACTTGATACGAGTGATTTTCCTAAGCTAGAGGTAAGCGTTTGGAGGTCGAAAGAGAAACTAATAGACTATGACACCGAATTCTCGGGGTTAGAAAGAAGAGGACGAGTAGGGGTGTGTTGTAATCGTTGTGTGTAATACTAGCAATACATGCCTTAGGGTTTGGCACAAGTGGTGTCTGAGTTGTTTCCTTAAGTCATCGTCACCATCTGACATGTAGAGGTGTATGTATGTAGGAGGACTACTGGGCCTTGAGAGCAGGCTCTGAAGCCTATGCCCAGAGTCGGACACATTAAAAAAAAAAAAAAAAAAAAAAAAAAAAAAAAAAAAAAAAATTCGTCACTGGGCAAGATTGGGCTCAGCCAAATAAATTCGTTTGGTGGAAGTGAGATCAATGCAGAAATGTCAGAGATTATAATGGCACTATGCGGTTATTAGAGGTGTCCAAACTGAGCTGAATTAAGTCGACCAGGGATATCCAGAATGAAATGGAAATAGGGTTCTTTTCAGTGAGAGTGTTAAAATCATCTTGGTTTATTTGTTCAATCCCTGAGCTTTACTTTGGTATTTATTTCAGCTTTACCGAGTGACAGGGTTTACATCTCATTTATCATCATCATAATCATCGTCATTATCATTATCATCGTTAGCATTATAACCCATTTTACAACATAAGGATGGGGGGAGGTAGGGGTCAGGAAATAAGGAACGAAAAAGTACGGATAGAGAATATCATCACAACCAGTGAAATGGGCCGCACAATCATTCACACATCATTCAAGACCATGGATGAACTATGTGACAGGTGTGTATGAGGGGCATCTGTCTATCTATCTATCTGTCTGTCTATCTATCTATCTATCTATTTGTCTAGAGAGAGAGAGAGAGGGTGGGAGCTCGTGTAACAGCATCCAAAATGTAAATCCTTGTGTGGTCACCGTTGCATAAAAATCTCAACTCATGGCAGTAATTGTGTGTGGTAGTTAGCAGTGGTTTAATGAGTGGGCTTAATGTATGACCCGCCAGGCATTGTAAAGGTTGCAGAGCCAGGCGCGTTTGCACAGTCATTTTCTCTATTACCTTTTTATTTATTTATTTTTCTTGCCTGCTGTGTATCTTGCTTCGATGCACTTTGGGTAGGCATTGAAATTTTCGCGTGTAAGTGACGCAGTGTTTAATCTGAAATCAAGTAGCACAGTATGTAGTGTGGAAGCAGTATCTAAAGTCAAGTTGCAGTATCTAAAGTCAAGTTGCAGTATCTAAAATCAAGGTGCAGTATTTAAAATCAAGTTGCAGTATCCAAAATCAAGCTGCAGTATTTAAAATCAAGTTGCAGTATCGAAAATCAAGTTGCAGTATCGAAAATCAAATTGCAGTATCTAAAATCAAATTGCAGTATCTAAAATCAAATTGCAGTGTCTAAAATCAAGTTGCAGTATTTAAAATCAAGTAGCAATGTCTAAAATCAAGTTGCAGTGTCTAAAATCAAGTTGCAGTGTCTAAAACCAAGTTGCAGTGTCTAAAATCAAGTTGCAGTATTTAAAATCAAGTTGTAGTGTCTAAAATCAAGTTGCAGTATTTAAAATCAAGTTGCAGTGTCTAAAATCAATGGAAAAAGTATCTAAAACTTAGTATTGAAGTGTGTAATGTGCAAAAACTGTGCAGACGGGAGTTGTGCAGTGTGTAATGTCTGGAGCCTTCCAGAACCAGTCCAGGGGTCGCGTACTCCAACAGCCCGCCTGGAAGCTGGAAGGAGGAGGAAGAGGAGAAGGAGGGCATGAGGTATGGATGTTGGTGGTGGTCATGGTGTTGGTTTTGTTGTTATTTGTGTGTGTGTTTGTGTGTGTGTGTGGAGAAGGTAGGCTGTCAGGTAGTAATAGTTTTTTATGATGCACCCCAAGAAATTCAGCTTCATACTATATTTTTTATTTATATTTTTATTTTATGTCGGGAGTGGTCTGCTGCTGTGTAGACTAGACTAAAGATGAGGTAGCGGTTAATGTAAAACACACACACACACACACACACACACACACACACACACACACACACACACACACACACACACACACACATTTTTTTTTCTCTCTCTCTCTCCTTCATTCGTAGCCTTTTTTTTTTCTCTGAGTTTATTCTTGCCGTTGCTAGAGATTATGACTGTATTAGCGTTATCTTGTGGCTTCAGGAAAAAGGTAATTGATACGCCATTAGATTGAAAGGATTAAAATACACTGCAAGTAGACTACATCCTAGAGTGTTATCTTATCAACCTAAACTCGTAGCCAGCGTGTAGAGCCCAAGGTGAGGGCACTGTGGACCCGCCAAGCCTTCCACCCTTCTGCCCCTCGCTAAGGTCATCGTATGTGCCGCCTACCCACCTGTCCGACCATGATCTTACTTGGACCCCGTGGCTGACCTTGCTGCCACCTCCCTCCTAGCAAGCGTATCGAACACTTAAGAAAGAGAATTGAAGTTAGGTTGATTGTAGTTGTTAGGTGTTCGGATGGGTTGAGTTAGGTTAGGCTGAGTTGTATTAGGTTGAGTTAGATTAGGCCAGGTCAGGTCAGGTTTGAGTAGATTAGATTAGTTCAGGTTAGGTTGTGTGGACCCGCCAGACCCCATGCCCTCCGCTAAGGTCATCCTATCTGTTGTTTTGCCACCTGTTCGACCTTGCCTCTCCCCCCCCTCCACCTTACTGCCGGCCGTATGGAACATTTAACCTGTGAGAGGCAAAAGTAAAAATAACGAAGAAATAAATGTGTAAAGAAAATTTGTATGATAAAACTATGAGGGTAATTGAGGAAAAAAAGGTACCGTATTAGAACGAGATGCAAGAATGAGACCGAGGACTGGGCGAGGGTAGGCGGTACACTTCTTTTTTTTTTTTTTCTTCATATGCACCAACAGAGAGTACGCACACCCTCACATGTTACAGCTTCGTTGCTAATACTCCCAAACCGTCTGTAATGAAGTAAGCTAGGGCAGTCTCATTCGGGGCGACTGTGGTGGCATTGTGGATCTGTGCGTCTTTTAAAATAGAAGTAAGTGTATGTTCAACAGGAACTTGGAGGTATTATTGTCGCGGACTTTTTCGATGAACTCTGGGATTAAGTCTCTTATTTGCTCAGATAAGACGCTTCTTGCTTTCTCATCTCCTAAGGGTAGACTGTTTCCATAAAATCTGTGGACGGTTGCTGTCAGTGGAACAGGAAGGAAAATGTGAATCTAGCTATATTATATTTGCTAGATGCCAGGTTATTTCCTGATGTTGCAACGTGTGATAACTGACCTCGATTGAATAGTCAGAGGTATAAAATTATATCTCTTCTCTAACTTGGAATGCTGAGGAAATTGCGTTGGCTGGAAGGCGTATAGTGACTAGAGGCGGATTTTTGAGGCACCTCCATAAACCGCTTCCACATTTGGTAGTACCGCCTCCCCTCCCAACCCCACCCCTCCCGTCCTGCCCTGCCATCCCCTCACCCCTCCCTTGCCCTCCCTGCCCCTGCTTACCCCACCCAACCTCTCCCCTGCCCTGCTGGCTGGGGTGAGGTGAAGGGAGCGACGGTCTCCACTTGGCTATTTTTATTGCCTTGATGTTCCAGTTATTGTCTCTTGGGGAGAGGCTTAGTGCATGCCATCTGTCTGTATTAGTTGCTTTCTTCGTAGGTAGGGTGTGTGGAGATGTGATGTTGTGCTCTCTCTCTCTCTCTCTCTCTCTCTCTCTCTCTTTCAATCAGGGACAGGTCTTTATGTCTGTTTGGTCTGTGTATTTATGTAACTATTTTTTTTTTCTTATCTATCTATCTGTCTATCTGTATCTGTTTATTTGTCAGTCTGTCTAAATTCCCCGAGTGTAATAGGTCCCTCCATATCTATTTAAATAATCTTCTAGCAGCCAAAATCCAATAAATAAAAAAAATATATATACTAATAAAGACACAAGCGATATATTACTTGAAAAATAATAAGGTAAAAGGTCGAATCTGATAAGCACTGAAAGGAGCGTACGTGAAAGGTGAGGGGAAAGCGAGACTGTAACTAAGTGAAGGGATGGTGGTGGGGGTGAGGGTGGGGGAGGGTGGAGTGGAAAGTAATATGAAAGGGACGGTCATTTGAGAGAGAGAGAGAGAGAGAGAGAGAGAGAGGTGGGGTGAGAGTGAGCCTAGAGGCAGTGGAGGTTGGAATGGAAAGCATTATGTTGGTCATTTGAGAGAGAGAGAGAGAGGTGAGGTGAGGTGAGGTGAGAGTGAGCCTAGAGGCAGTGGAGGTTGGAATGGAAAGTAATATGTTGGTCATTTGAGAGAGAGAGAGAGAGAGAGAGAGCCCGGGAGCAGTGGGGGTTGGAATGGAAAGTAATATGGAAGGGTTGGCCATTTGAGAGAGAGAGGGAGAGTTACCCATGAGGAAGTAATAGATCGTCTTACTCCACCACTACTTTTTTATTTAAATTTCTTCATATTATTTTGGTCACTATAAGATGATTTTACTTGAAGTAGAAAGAGCCTCTCAGTCCAGGGAATATAAAACAGAACCCCCTACATCCCTTGTCAAAATACAATTATATCATTTAAGTTCCTAATTATGGGGTCACTAATCTATATAAACTGGGACCTAGATGTTGTTTCATGCATAATTCTCCTTTTAGACCTAACTAGTCGATTTCAGCCGCGATCTGCGTCTACTTCAGGTTTCAAAATAACCATACTGTGTTATTTAATATTTTGTGGTTTCAGTATGCGATATAAACAGCCATTTCTCAGTTGTTTGTGTCTTAGCTAGTTTTTTCTTTATCTGAGAGAGAGAGAGAGAGAGAGAGAGATCCTTAACCCCTTTCAGCCCAGTTTATAGCCAAGTGTGGTCAGAATGGAGAATAGATATGACTAGTAATCAAGGAGACTCATTCTTACCTCACAACTATAGGCTGATCGAGTATCACGCAACCACAATTTAGTATTCAAGTTGTGAGAGGTGCCCAGTTCCCTCAGATGAAAGTGAACCGACTATAGTGGAAATATGCAGTTTGTCTCGCCATTCTGATATCGGTAGCCTGTGTGAAGTGTGACCTATCTTTTTTTTTTTTTTCCCTAAAGTAATATATCTTTTTTGCTCATATTTTTTGCCTCTAATAAATGTAGGCTGACCCTGTTTATGTATGTACCAGTATGTATTTATTTATTTATGTTTTTTTTTTTTTTTTTCCGGTCCTGATTTATTTAAACACTGACCTTTGTTTCATGAAGTTGGTATGTGTCTTTCCTATAATCAATATAAACTGACCTTCCTCTCTCTTTGTTTATTTCTAACTTAACTGATTGATTTAAGCTGTGGTTTGTTTATTGCAGGTAGCCATTATATCTACGCTTTCTTTTTGACGTAACCAAGCGATTGAGTAAGGACCTTTCGGTGCGTTCGTGTGTTTATTTCAAGTATTTATACCTCTCGGCTTTCCATCATGACGTAACTAATCGATTAAGCTGTGACTTTTCCATCTCGTTCAGGTGTTATATAATTTTGTTGTTGTTTTTTTTACCGTCTTTAGTGTTATAAAGTGCTCAGTAACTTATCATTTTTTTTTTTTTTTTACAAAATCATTTTTCCGCATTGGGTGACTTTCTCTTGGGTAATTTTGGCGTTTGATTTTGTGTTGAGTGTGTGTGTGTGTGTGTGTGTGTGTGTGTGTGTGTGTGTGTGTGTGTGTGTGTGTGTGTGTGTGTGTGTGTGTGTGTGTGTGTGTACGACCTGAGTGGAAGCTGCGTTGGTATGTGGTCCTGGGAGAGGGGGAGGGAGGGAGGGAGGGAGAGAGAAGTAAGGACCAGGAAAGGAGGGAAAGGGAGAAAACCAGGATAGGGAGAGAGAGCTGTTTTGGAGGAGAAAGAGGAGGATGAGATGGAGAAGTGGATACGAGGAAGGGAGGAATAGGAGCAGAATTGGAAAGTCAGAAGAAGGAGGAAGTAGGAGGAGAAGAAGAAGAACGAGGAAGAGAAATATAAAGAGGAGAAAGAGGATTAAATAGGAGAGAAGGAATAGAAGGAAAGTAAGAAGAGGAAGAAGAGAAGAAAAGGAGAGGAAGCGAGAAGAGGGAGAGAAAGGCTGGGTATGGTGTGGTGTGCGTGATATAACGATAATCAGAGTCTTCCATCAACTCCACCACTACATATTCCACATAGGCGCCGTGGAATGCGAGAGAGAGAGAGAGAGAGAGAGAGAGAGAGGGAGATAGAGAGGGAGATAGAGAGAGAGAGTGAAAAAGAAAGTGAGTGAGTGTCAGGTGAAGGACAGGACGATAATGATGGTGGTGTGTTTGGGGAAGAAGGGGAGGGGGAGGGGGAGGGGAGGGGGCAAAGTGGGGAGGGGTAGGAACGTGCAGGTTGACCCGGGGCCCCCACAAGTTATGATCACAGCACCATATGTAGACGCACTTTCACGACGCACCTGCACCAACCCTTCCCCCCTCCCCTCCCTCATTCTCTCTCACCTCCCCATCTTTCCCCTACCCTCTTCACCTTCCTCTTCCCCCTCTTACCTCCCCACCTTCTCCCCTAGCATCATCTCGTCTCCACCTCCCCCCCCCTACCCTCGTCACCTCGCCACCTTCCCCCCTACCATCATCACCTCTACCCCCATCCGCCCGCTTCCCTCAGGTGTAGCGGTGGCGGACAGGTGCAGTGGCGCAGAGTAACCTATGTGCTCGCCTCCACCTGGTTGATATTACATTGTTTTATTTAGTTCGGAGAAACAGAAGGGTAAAAAGCTGCCTAATTTTTGTGTGGGCAAGGACGACATTATTATTATCACTGTTATTATTATTGTTGTTGTTGTTATTGTTTTCTTTAGTATTATTATTGTTGTCTTATTATTATCATTATTATTACTATTATTATTAGGTATTTTGATTGTCTATTATTATTATTCTTATATTTTCATTATTATTATTATTATTATTGGTGCTGGAGAGGGATGCCTTCACGTGGTGGCGCAGATATAATTGGGCCGCATTTTGTTCTAGCTATTAACAGACAGTTTAATTCTAAGCCAGCTAAGAAAAACCCTCAGTTGGACAAAGGTAAAAGGAGAGAGAGTGAAGGCATATGCAAGCACCCATTATCTGACAGCGTTATTTACGGAACAGGTCAGAGCATTATAAGAGATTAGCATGCATACCGCGTTTCAGAGTGCATTCAGCAAGGAGGTAGAGAAGACGAGAGAGAGAGAGAGAGAGAGAGAGAGAGAGAGAGAGAGAGAGAGAGGGTATTTTGTTCCCATGTCGAAACTGGATCAGGGAAGGATTTCACTGTATATGCTTGCTACCCTCAGGCGATTTTAAAGTCAGGAGGGATTTATTAAACTCTCTCTCTCTCTCTCTCTCTCTCTCTCTCTCTCTGTCAGACACACACACACACACACACACCAGCCTATTCATATCTAGTGCTTTATACCTGGAGTCGTATGTTTGAGAGAAAAGTACCCCACACTCTGAGGATGTATAATTTCTTCTTGCGGCGGAGGGGTAGAGAGAGAGAGAGAGAGAGAGAGAGAGGAAGGGGAGTGGTCGTGGCATAGGAGGAGGGGGTGGCTTAGAGAGAGAGAGAGACTGAGGGAGGAGAAAAAGGAAAAAGAGGATTGTGGGGGAGAAGAGACGGAAGGAGGGGGAAGAAGAAAGACAGGAGAGGGAAGGAAAAATTGAGATAAAGGAAGAAATGTGAGAAGATTGGGGAGGAGATGAGGGAGAAAGGGAGAGAGGGGGGGAGAAGAGGAGAGAGAGAGAGAGAGAGAGAGGGGGGGGGAGTAGGAGGGGGAAGGGGGAACAAAAGGAGAAAAATAAATTGTTTTGTAATTCCGGTACAAGTGTAGTAATAGTTTACGTGAAAATCTTACGAGTTCTGATGAGGCGTTACTGTTTGTGTGTGTGTATGTGTGTGTGTGTGTGTGTGTGTGTTTTCCCGAGAGAGATATATAGATAGGCTGAGATAAAGAAAAAGAAAGCGAGAATGTGTGTGTGTTCCATAGAGAAATACGAGTACAGATAGATAAATTAATCGATAAATATTATGCCTAACATCTCTTCCTAGGCGATTTATTTTCACAGTAACATACTATATCCTTTTCAGTGTTAAATCATTCTAATATCCCTTCACTGACCAGCTCGGGACTAGAGATCTTTCCTGTGTTGAATAAAATCGTCCGAAGAGAGCAAGAGTAAATTATAAAGGACATTTACAAGTACAGTCCTGTCATACGTATTCCTGTCAGTTAATTCATACATACTCCCATCACCCGAGTCATACGCAGTGCTGTCATTCATACTCCTGTCATCGAGGGAGTACTGTCATTCATACTGTCCCCTACCTCATTCATAGTCCCGTCATTCATAATTTTTCTTTCCATCACCCCAGTTATTCATACTGTCATTCATACGTTCGTCATTCATGCTTGTTATTTACGTTACTCATACTCCTCTCACCTAAGTCATTCATAGCCCTGTCATTCATTTTGTCATTCATACTCCCGTCATGTAAGCAAATGCCTCTCTCACACCTCCCATCTTCCTTCCCACTCACGCGCACTCGCTTTTTTTTTAAATCTTTTTCGCTTCCACTCCCCCGCCAAACATGTCCGTCTTTCAGCCCCTCATATTGCATTCTTCCATGCGTATACCTCTTGTACAACTCTCTCTCTCTCTCTCTCATTTTTAGTTTTCAGCAAATTCTTGGCATAACTTACCACTGTGAAACAGGAGAAAGTTTAAGCTGTCTCCCCGCAAGGTCATCAAGGTTGTTTATTTTGGTGGAACACTTTTAGTCTGATCCCTAACAGTGAACCTGCCTAGTATGGTTGCACCTGACTAGTATAGCTTCACTGATCACTGGGATGCGCAAGCTTCTTCGCCCCGGCAAGGCAGTGTTCCTTCGAAGAAGGACCCACTATTACTAGTGGGCCCTATCCTTCCAACAAAGGCGGATAGTTGTACCTACCCCCCTCAAGAAGGGAGAATAGTTACAACTACCCACCCGAGAAGGAAGGATAGATGCTGTAGCCTCCCTTAAAGGGAGGAAAAATAAACCCTCTTATGAGGGCGAGGTAGGCGTAGCCTCCCAAGAAAGGAAGGAAATAGTAGACCACTATTCAAGTGGCGAAAGCACCAACCTCAGGAAGAGATCTGTGGGATCTCATCCTCTTCACTCCTCCCTCTGTTCACTTGAGCCCTCAGACCGTCCCCTCTTAACCTTCCTCCTCGCCTGTTCCGCTTCCTTCCTTCGCCGGGCCGCCTCTGCCTGCCGTCTTTCATTATCCTGACGCTTCGCCTCGGCCTGCTCCTGACGTTTCCGTTCCAGGGCCTTCAGCCTGGCATTGGCGGCCTCATCACGTTCTTCAACAAACCGTCTCAGCTCGTCCGCACGCCTCTGGCGCTCTTCCTCAGCCCTCCTCTTGGTAGCCACCCTCCTCTCTTCCTCCCGTCTCCGCTTCTCCTCCAGCTGCTCATTCCGCCATCGTTCCGCCTCCCGTCGCCTTCCCTCCGCGTCCCGGAGCATTTGGTCCGCATCCCGTACCCTGGCCGGGGCAAAGGCTGGCGTCTTGGGCCTCTTGACGGCGTTGATGGGGCCTCTGGCGGTGGAGGAGGATGGGAGGCGCGGGGTGGAAGTGGAGGGTGTGGAGGTGTGGGGGGTCTGGGTGAGGTGGGGGGTCTGGGTTGGGGTCTGGGTTGAGAGAGGGGTATGGGTGGGGTGGGGGGTCTGGGTTGAGAGGGGGGTATGGGTGGGGTGGGGGGTCTGGTTTGAGGTGGAGGCGGTGTGGTGTGAGGACGCACCACCTCTGCTCTGACGCCATTTCCTGGCCTGGATGCGGCTGGATAGGGCGTAGAACGCTCGGGTGGCCTCAATTTTGCACTCGATGGGGGTGAAGGCGCCCCTTGATCCCCAGGCCTTGCCACCCCCTGGGCCTCTTTCCAAGGAGCCTCCACTCCCGTTCAGGCTCCCGCTCACGCACGCGCTAACAGATTCCGATTTTACAGACATTTTTTTCCTTTTACGCAAGTTTTTTTTACCAAGGGCTGTGAAACCACGAGGAATTAAGATGTTAGTAAGTTTGACGTGTGTAGAGGTGACTGGTAGAGGAATCTAGGATGCGAGAGAGAGAGAGAGAGAATGTGTGTGTGGTTCGCAGAGAAAAGTTTAAATGTGTTCTTTTCTTGAAGTTGTATCTCTGGCTTAGTCCCCCTTACAACCATGTTCTCGTGGTCTTAGAAGTCTCCGTAACACCTCTTCTTTACCTCTTTATTTTATGTACTCATTTATTTACGATATTCCCTCTTTATTTAATTTCACGACTTTCTGATTTTCTTTTCTTTGTTATTTTTGCCGGATTATAAAAAGGGGTAGGAAAAGATAAATTGCATAGGAAGGGGTGCTAAGAGACCTGTTTAAGCCAGAGAGAGAGAGAGAGAGGAGAGAATCACCCCTACCATGGCTTTCACAAATTAATGTCAGGAATTAGGGGTTTGCTTGCACCTTGGCGTACGCAGGTGTAGTATACGATCTCACCTGCGCGTCTCCCGTCACACCACACCTGTTGCCGTTCGGGGGGGGGGGTATTCACAGACGGACTTACGATCCATACCATGTCGTAAGTTGGATTACTCGCCGCAGGAAGAACAAGAATCACAGTAAGGTTCATCATTCATCTTTCCCTCAAAAAAGAAAAAAAAAGACAAAAGAAATCAAGAGAAAAAGAAAAACGAAAGAAATTGCTTATGATATTGTTTTTCTCGTAACTAAGATTTTTTTTTGCAAGAACGTCAAACATGCGTAAGAAATTTCTCAACTTTCCTTATCTTTCTCAAAAAAAATAATTCATAGTTACGAGAGGCAGTTCATCTTAAGTCTGTTTGTGAATACGGAGCCTAAGCTTAGGATGACGGAGGTGAGAAGGTACCTTAGTGCAAAGCTGGGTAATTCTCTCTCTCTCTCTCTCTCTCTCTCTCTCTCTCTCTCACACACACACACACACACACACACACACACACACACACACACACACACACACACACACACACACGAGAGAGAGAGAGAGAGCGGGGGGGGGGGAACACTGCTTCCTCTGTGACGGATAGGAACCAGAAAAAACAATTATCCGTAACACAGATCAGATAGAAGTGACGCTGCTCCCCTTGTGCCGTGTTCCCAGTCCTGTGACGGAGGGAACAGAGAAAGTGAATGGGTTGTAACGTAACACAGCGTAACTGAGTGTGGTGTTACGTGATGGTTGAGTGATATTAGGGACATAATTTAACACTAGCCTCATGCTCGCAATGTTGGTAGTTGTGGTGGCTGCTGGGATGGTGGTTGTTATCTGTAGTAATGGTGGTAGGTATTGTTTTGTGTCATAATATTGGTGAGTGTTGTTGTGGAAGTATTATTATTATTATTATTATTATTATTATTGTTATTATTATTATTATTATTATTATTGTAATTATTATTATTATTATTATTATTATTATTATTATTATTACAGTTCCTACTACTGCTGCCGCTGCTAATAATAATAATACTGCTAATACTACTACTACTTTCTTCGACAAATGTCACAGCAGCAGCAGCAGCAACAGCATCAGCAGCAGGCAGCAACAACAACAACAGTAGTAGTAGTAGTAGTAGTAGTAATAGTAGTAGCAGCAGCAGTAGTAATAGTAGTGGGAGTGGTTGCTTTTGTTGATGTGTTTTTTGTTGTGGTTTTCATAGTGGAAAGTTGTGTTGTTGTTGCTGTACCGTAATTAAGTTTGTTATATACCAAGTTGTTGTGGAAGTTTTTCGTTGTACTCCTCTTGATGTAGGTTCTTGTAGTAGCGAGAGTTGTTTTCTTGTGTGTGTGTGTGTGTGTGTGTGTAATTCGAATTATGAAATTTCTCATAGTCGTCATCATGCTTTCTTGTATTCGATGTAGGTTATTACCTTAAGACAATTTAATCCCATTTCAGAACGTCCTCTCCTTCTATATGGTTGACTTAGCCTCCATCTTGAAGTTGTCTGTTACCATTAAGTTGCCGGACGATTTTATGCTACTTAGGAAAGAAATTATCATGAAATGGTTCTATTGGGCTATTATTGTCCACTTGCCAGCAGCTTATTACCCCAGTGGCAGCAGTAGTAGTAGTAGTTGTAATAATATTAATAATAATAATAATAGTAATAATAATAATGTCGACCCCACACATCACACAATTTTTTTTTGCCCCATCCCCCTGCCGTGCTCTTTAATACTACAACCCGGCCACTCCACTCCAGCTGGGGTGAGTATATATATTAGAGAGAGAGAGAGAGAGCTAGAGAGGAATTCTGCTGGGTGGATTTTGATTTGAAAGGGGGAGGGTGCGTCTCTCCCTGGTAATTATACTAGATTTACCTTACTAGGCCAATGTAACTCTCTCTCTCTCTCTCTCTCTCTCTCTCTCTCTCTCTCCCCCATTATTATACTTCTCAGCCAACCTTCCCTTTAACCCCATTTTCACCCTTTCAGTCCGATGACGTCTTAAATTCTATTCTTGCAACAAACAGACCATCTTATTAAGCTTAGACGAGACCCCAGGAAGTGAATGGGTGAATATATGTATTAGAGAGAGAGAGAGAGAGTGTGTATCATAATTTAATCTCAACAAAGGATAATCGAAAACTAAATATACAGCAGGAACCTTGAACTGCGACATTATTATTATTATTATTATTATTATTATTATTGTGTACACCGCTTCCCGTCCGATCAGCGAAGTTAAGCAACGTTGGGTCTGGTTAGTACTTGGATGGGTGACCGCCTGGGAACACCAGATGCTGTTGGCATCCCTACGTGTCAAGTGGGGTTGGTGGAGGATTAGTGCCCCTCCCTGTAAAACAATTAACTCTAAGCCCTTTACCACCCCGTTTGGGATACATGGCGTCTGGCAATGGAGATGGATGGATTATTATTATTGAACTGCCACTCATGCCCCATCGCCGCGTAGTATTACCACCTATAATTGTCTCATTCATTAGTGTGACTTTTCTTTTCAGTTAATTTATTCATGACCTTTTGAATGAGGGATTGCAGTGTTGCCGTATTAACTGTGAAAAATACTGGGAATGAAGTTGTTTGTCCGCTCTCCCCCCTCCTCTTTTTTTTTTTCTTTTTTTTTTTTTTTTTTTTCTAGTACGAAGGAGTCAATTTGAAAAATCCCCCAGATCGAAGAAAAATGTCTGAGAGTATCCTAGCAATAAAGAAAGAAAGATAGAAAGAATTCAGTATAGTAAAATTAAAAAAGTGAAATAAAAGGCTTTCGAATTGAAGATTATGACATTGGCTAGCTTTATCTCTCTAATTCTTACTGAACTTTTGGTTTTAGAAGATCGCTTGTTTATACGTTTCTCTTCATTCATAAATCTACCATCCATTGTTCAGCGAAACTAGAGTGATTATTTAAGTGGAAATGTAATTCAAACTCAACTATTTTGATATAAACCGCTATAGAGAAATATTTATCGTTCAAGCTTGTTAAGATTCTTTTTAAATGCACTCCCAGGCAAGGCGTCGCGGAACAGACAGCATAAAGGCTCACAAATCAGAGAGCGTGTCACATAAAGCTAAAATTACAAAGCAACAACCGGCCTGCACGATTGAGCTTCACGCCTCTAAAGCTCTATATTGCCTGAGTAAAGAGTGAATAGGACAATTAGAGCTTTTGGCTGCGTGGAATTGGTTCAGATTAGTCAAGGAGGGACGAGGGAGATTGTTGGTGGTGATTGGTGGTGCATGAGCCACGTAAATTCATGGGCTTTATTGAGATTCCTTGTGGATGATATTTGTTGTCTCTCTCGTCGTGCTGTGGTTTGTGTAGTAAGAGGCTTTGGAAACCTCGTGAGCCCGTGATGTCTACTCTTGGGCGATTTATCATGCCTTTTGCAGCTTAATTTTCACTTACGGTGTATGATATTTATATGTTTCATGTATCGACTTAGTTTGCCCAGGAAACTAAGTCGATACATGAATCTCACCTTACTAGGCCAATGATAGGTAAAATAAATCGCTGAGAAAGAGGCGTTAAGAAATTTCACAAGGACAAGAAATACGGCCCTGTAACTGAATCAATCTCCTCACTGATTTAGCCTGATTTTAGGACTGCAATAAGTACTGTAGATGCGGTCCGTTTGAGGCGCTGGAAAGTCTGTAATTATCCGGGGTCGGAATCCTGTGAAGAGAGAGAGAGAGAGAGAGAGAGAGAGAGAGAGAGAGAGAGAGAGAGAGAGAGAGAGACCCACCTCCTCTTCCAGTGCAGACTTTACTCGTGCGCGATTAGGGTCATTAGGAGGTATTGACAGTCTGTAATTAGCCTGCAGCCCGATAATTATGCTGCTAGTAAGTGGGGGCTGGTGTGAGTTTTTACCACTCTGGAACTATGGCGGGCCTCGTCGCTCTTGTTCCGTAGCGATTTATTTTAACTTTCTACGCGTTGATTTTCTCTTGCACGGTACTTAAATCTTTCTAAAATTGTAGTAGTTTGTATCAGTGAAGTACAGGAAAGTATTAATATGCCATAGGCAGAATAAGTCGCCAAGGAAGAGTTGCCACGGAAACCTCTAAGTCAACGAGAATACGACTTGGGAATTATGGGTAGCCGGCTTGTTTTTGGCCACCCTTTCCCCCTCCCCCCTTTCCCTCCTTCCCCCTCTTTCCCCCATTCCCCCTCCCTCCTCCCTTCACCTCCTCCATTTTTTCCATCTTATCTTTTCTTTATGCTTCCTCCCAGTGGCGCCTTCACGCTGTTTTCTTGTTTTCTTTTTTTTTCC
>NC_136999.1:10245353-10295353 GCF_032717465.1 Coenobita brevimanus | reverse complement strand
CCCCCGTGTGTTCTCCCCCTCTTCGTCCCCCCACTCCCCCTGCCCCATCCCCCCTTCCCTCTTGCCTGACCACCTCTTACTCTGCTTCCTCTCAGACCCTCGTATATCACACTGACTGACCCCTCTCCCCCTCCCCTCTCCTTCCCCGCTCCGCCATCCCCCTCCCACCCACCCACCCCCGTTTCCAGCCCTCTCCCCCTCCCTCCCCCGTCTTGCCCCTCTCCTTCTGCCTCCTCCTCCTTCCCGTCTTCCTCTGCTTTTTGTCCTCATAATAATTTCTTTTTCCTCGCCTTCTTTTTTCTTCTTCCATGAGATTGTAGTTTATGTTTCTCGTGTTCTTGCCCTTCTTCACACACACACACACACACACACACACACACACACACACACACACACACACACACACACACACACACACACACACACACACACACACACACACTCACTCACTCACTCCAAAAAGCCTCTCTCCCAAAAACCCCTGAGTAAATCACATGGGTAGGGGCGGGTCACTTCCCCACTGACAGAAAATGGTGTTCCTCGGCCTTACGGATGGGTTGCCCCTTTAAGACCCTTAAAATACACCCAAAATTTTTAAGGTAAAGTTGCCCTCCCATAAATAAGGCGTATGTGTGCCGGCCGCTATAGTACCCACATATATGGCTACATTTGCATACATAGCTAAGTACATACACACATACATATATACATACATACCGGCACATATATACATACAGGGTCATACATGTATATAAACACATATACAGTATATATGTATTGTGCTCCTCTCTCTCTCTCTCTCTCTCTCTCTCTCTCTCTCTCTCTCTCTCTCTTTGCTTCATTTCGTATATGTCTTCCCTCCTCCAGTCCTCTTCATTTTTTTCTTTTTCTGTTCCTCTCCTGTATTATTTTGGCCACATTTTCTTCCTCCCTTATTCTCTCTTTAATTTTCTTCCTTTGTTTTCCTATTTACTGCCCTTTTTATGCATTCCTTTTTTCTTCCTCATCTTTCTTCTTCAGCCCCTCCCCTTTTTCTTTGTCATCTTTTTCATCCTTCCTTTTTTTTGTCTTTCCTCCTCCTCCTCCTCCTCCTCCCGAATAATCGTACTTTCACCCGATTTTCTCTTTCCTCTGCCCAAGCTTCCATGTTCTTTTTCTTCTCTTCTTTGTTCTCTCTCACTCTCTCTCTCTCTCTCTCTCTCTCTCTCTCTCACGACCAGGAACCAACCTACTTCACTGTCTTGCTAAGTCATCATCTTTTTTTTGTCTGATGAAGCGTTATTTTTTTTTCTTTTTATATACTGATCCTAAACTAAGGCTCGGAAATTCTCATCCCACACCACGATAAGACACCACCCACGCATCCACCACTTTGACACTAAGACCCACCACCCGACCACTGCCATAGTGCCCACCGTCTGCACTGGAACTTATTGTGTATTATAAGTAGGAGTTAATTCGGATTGTATTAACTTACTTCTTATTAATCCTATGTTGATTTTTTTTTTGCAGGTAAGGCGTGTTCTTCTCTTGCAGTACTACTAAGGTGTAAGTATGTAAGTATATCTATTGTTGATACACTTACTGTATTTACACAATACTTGTCTCCAAGGTAAATAACTTTGAAAATGTGTGGTCAGTATTTTTTTGTACCCTCTCGTTTTGCTTGCTTTCACAGACACAGCGGAAAGAGCTTTGATATATTTTACCGCATGTTCTAAGCAGCTTTGTGTAATCAACCCTGCAGGCGATGTGAAAATGGTCAGTACCACCTCTTGAACTTTACGTCTTCCCACTTCCAAACCGTACAGGGAAATTCAGCATATCTCTGTCATTCAACTCCGTCTGAGAATTATAAACTTACACGAGACTTGGCATAATATTAGAACTGGAAAATAGTGAAATGCCGGGAAGAATGTGATGAAATTCAAATCCAGACTGACCTCATTGCATCAGAAGGGATTTCCATTTCTCAGCCTTGTGATCATCCGTCCATTGTATACTAGTTCAGTCACGTTAACTTGGCCCAGATATTCGTCCTTTTACAGCATATTGGACGTAGGTTAGTGGCAGAAAAAGATGACACTGTGCCTCTACGTTCTTTCCATAACACTTCTTCGTGGCTAGCATTATATTCTGGTATTAATCTTTTACAGCTGAACCTTGAAGATGGAGACATGACAGTTTTAGGCCAAGTTAGAGTAAAAATAGTATACCACGCAACACCCACTTTAGTTTCTCCGTATTTGTGGCTTGGAGTTTTATTTTATTTATGTATTTTTTTGGTATGGACCGGAAAATACAATAACAACGATCATAGTGGCAGTCCTAACAACGTAGTCTTATCTCATTCTTCTTGGCGATTTATTTGCTTATGCCTTTTTTTTTTTCTTTTGCCTCTGAGGGTTTTTTTTACCGTGTGTTTCTGTCCTAAGTCTGGAATGCTTGGAACGTTTTATTATTATTTTTTTTTTATGGTCTCAGTTGAAGTTCTTATGTGGATTCCAGTGCAGTATCTGTAGTTACCATCTTCGTATATTTTAAGTGTGCGTGTGTGAGAGAGGGAGAGAGAGAGAGAGAGAGAGAGAGAGAGAGAGAGAGAGATCCGGTATTGGAAGGTTTAATAGATATAATTCCGTCTGTTAAATCACATAAGTATTTCCTTTCTTTAAATTCAGGAAATAACTCATCCATAACGATGAAGGTGGTAATAGCTAATAAATTTATATTGATGGATAGATAGGTAGATAAAATACGTAGGTAGATAGATAAACAGACCGATATAGATAGATAAACAGATACATAGAAGGACAGATAGATGGGCAGAAGGATAAGTGGGTAGATGGGTAGGTATTTTTTTTATTTAGCTCGAAAGTTTTGGTGGCGTATTATCTTTAGCGATTTATTTCACATATTCCCTCTTAGAAATATTATCTTGTAGGTTATTAATGTCTTTGCAATATTTACGTGGTTTCCATCCATAGTGTACTGGGTAATATTAGGGGTAGTGTGCAGAATTAATCGCTGGAGAGGAGGCGTAACGAAAGCTCCGAAGTCAGCGAGAGAGAGAGAGAGAGAGAGAGAGAGAGAGAGAGAGAGAGATTACAGCCCAACAGCGTCAGAAATTACACACGTATTTCCCGCCCAGTAACGCCGGAAATAGACCATCTGAAAAATATCGGGTAATTATAGTGAATGTAATTATGTTCTTAAGATTCGGCTAATTATTTCATCCGTTCAGCCCCACGACGTGTTATATTTTCTTCTTGCAATCTCCAGACGATTTTACTCCGCTTAAGAAAATCCTGTGTAAGTGAAAGGGTTCACGAAGGCTGTATCTAACCCCTCTAGTTCGAAAAATCTCACCTAAGCTGAATAAAATCGTCTGAAGATAGTAAGAATAAAATAAAAATCACCTCCACTGGCTGAAAAGGGGGGTAAAAAATCAGGAAATATAAATATCGATAAGGTGTGGTAATAGGTGAAATATGTATGTAATTGGATTTGTTTAAGGTGATTGGGTAATATCAATAAACTCTGGTTGGGTGATATTAGCCCTCGACACACTGACTTCCCAAATTACTAGGGCTAATTAACAGGGTCATCAATTAGCCAGCCCCGCCTAGCCTGTTCTGCCTGCCTACACCCCCAGCCTTACCTCCTGCCTTACCTCTGCCTAGCCTGTTCCTCACCACCTTCCATACCTTTTCCTAACCCCTGCTTCATCCTTGCCTTACCTCTTACTTCACCCCTTGCCTTACCACTGCTCACTTCTGCCTCATTCCTTGCCTCATCTCTGCCTTACCCCTTGCTTAGCCTCTGCCTCACTTCTGCTTCACTCCTTGCTTTTCATTTACCACTCGGTTCCATTTTCTGTTTTCTTTTTACCATTTCTTTTCCTCTCTCTCTCTCTCTCGTAAAATTTTTGACATCCTCTTCCAGCCCTCCACTTCTCCCTTTACTCTGTCACCCTTGGCTTTCTTCACCCTTCGTTTCACCTACCACCTCACCCCAACATGCCTACATCTCTTGCCTAACCCCTGCCTCACCTCTCTTTACCCCTGCCCCACCACTGACTTCTCTTGCCTCAGTTTTCTCACTCCTACCACCTCACAGTCCATTGCCTCACTCTGTCACTCTCTCCTCTTTTTTCTTCCCGGCCATTCCCTTGCTTTACCCCTTCCTTCATTCTTGTCTCACCCCTCCCTCGTTCTTGTCTCACCCCTCCCTCGTTCTTGTCTCACCCCTCCCTCATTCTTGTCTCACCCCTTCCTCATTCTTGTCTCACCCCTCCCTCATTCTTGTCTCACCCCTCCCTCATTCTTGTCTCACCCCTTCCTCATTCTTGTCTCACCCCAAAATCATTCTTGTCTCACCTCATACTCATTTTTGTCTCACCCCATTCCTCATTCTTGTCTCACCCCTGTCTCAACTTTTTTCCCATCCATGCCTCACAGATCCATTCCCCTTGCCTCACCTCTTCTTACTTCACCCCTCCTCCTTTGCCTCACCATTTCCTAAGTCTCTCGCACCAGTCTTCACTTGCCTCATCCCTGCCTCCACCCTAGGTCCTTCACTGCCTCACCCTGCTTCATCTCAGCCTGTCTCTAACCCACTTTACTCCTCTGCCTACCCACATCATTTGCCTTACTTTCCCTGCCTCACTTTGCCTCTGGTAACTCGCGTATCTCTATTTTTTCTCTCCATGCCACATGCTAGAGAGAGAGAGAGAGAGAGAGAGAGAGAGAGAGAGTTGCACCGTAAATATAAATCAAGAAAACTACTTGACTTAACTCGCCACTCAGTTTAAATACCTAAGACATATTGCTACCCCCACGAGAGAGAGAGAGAGAGAGAGAGCAGGATGGGATGCAAAATTAGCGTTGGTGGGCCTGGAGGTGTTCAAGAGGCTGGGCAAACCTGTTGTTGCTCCTACACCTTGTTCCTTGTTCCTCACTCCTCTTGTTCCTACCCTGCCTCCCTGCCATGCCCTGCCCTGCCCTGCCTCCCTGCCATGCCCTGCCCTGCCCTGCCACCCTGCCATACCGTACCCTGCTCTACCCCACTCTCACCTACCCGTATCCTACATATTCACAGCCTACTCTACCTTATCCTAACCTGATCTACCTACATTACCCTGCCCTGCCCTGCCCTACCCACCACAGCACACCATTGCCCTGCCCTACCACCCTACCTTTCCCTACCCTACCTGCCTCCACCCTTCCCTAACCAACCCTGCCCCATCTTACCTGTCGCATTCATTAACGGACTGAATGGTATATTTCCTGCATCTGGAATTTTTGTTCGTCTGTCTGGTATTTCATTCTTCTGTGTCCTTTTCTAATTATTCTGCTGTCTGTGCCTTTCACTGTCAGAACCCATCAGGTGGCCGTGCTTACGTATTTCATTCTGACTACTGCCGGACGATTTTACTCAGGATTCCGGGGGCTAGATATGTGAATGAGTGAGTGTGTAGCCCCCTTCATTGGACATGTTGTGGGTTAGTTCTTCTGGTAACTTATTCTGTGCTTTCTCAGGCTCTCTCCTACCTCACCCCAGATGCAGTAAGGGAAAAAGAAGATGGATGATGATGATGATTGTGGTGGTGGTGATGATGATGATGATGATGTTGGAAACTCTTGCTCACTAAAGAGTTGAAGGAAAGCAGTACCTTTTTTTAGCTTCGTTTCATCGTTATTATATTATGGTTACTGTTCCCATTTTATTAAGCGAAGGAAACACTTCCCCCCCCAGTGAGTCAGGGGATTAAGAAAAAAATATTAGTCACATTTACAATTCCTCTTTTTGAGTTTAATTACGTTTGTAAAAACAGTTTTTACAAGGGCTAATTCCATCTCATAGGAAACCAGATTATGTCAGAAGCAACGGTAATGAGTCATATTATCATGTACAAAATATTTTTAAACTTATGCCAAACATGAAGATTAAATTGCCAAATGAAGAAATCTGGAAGATATTATTTACACGTCGAAGGCAACGGATTTATGACACTGATAAAGTTTGATAATAGTGTACGTTGATGATTTATTAGTTTTTTTTTTTTCTCACAATCTGACACAGTTCAAGAAGTAAATGTATTGATATCTTGGCTTTTTCAGGTTTAATTATGCATTGGTTTTGGTGGTGTACAGAGGAGTGTAGTGTCTGAAAATGTCACAGTGATAAGAGTGAAGAATGCGATGACGTAGTTGAAGAATGAGAAGGCAGAGAGATGTTACTGAGGTAGAAATGCAGGAATAGTGATACATATTAGGTAGAGCTGAATGAAATGAACCTCGTCAGCTCTTATGCCTCACCACCACCACCTTCTCCACATGTCTACCTCACTCGAATTATCCATGTTCCCAAACTGCGCTGAATCCCCGTCAAACACACCTGACTTCCTTTACTTGCCTCACATACAAATCTGCCTCACTTTTATACCACATACAGTAATTTCCCCAACACCTTTCACACACTCACACACTGCCTCCCATAGCCCCCTCTCACTCACCTAACTCCATACACTTGCCCCCAAAAATATACTTCACCCTTGCCACCTATCATATTTACACCTTTTTCACAACACACCTGCTTCTCACTGCCTCGTCCATAACACCGACCTCCTACACCTGCCTTACCGACAGCATCTGTCTTATACCGCTTATCTCCCCAACACCTTACCCCCACAACCTTCCCCCTCCCCACACACACACCTGTCACCTCCACCTACCGTACACACACCTACCGTACACACACCTGCCTCACCCACCTCACAGCCTAGGGTCCTCTCCTGTAGAAAAACTTGCATCCCTCCACACGACCGGTGCAGGTGCCGACCGTCGCCCCCAGCAGGTAAGGTAATAGAAGTAATTGGTCTCAGGTGCGCGTAGCCTACTAGTTCTTATACCACAATGAAGTATTTTTATATCTTGTTACCACGAGACGATTTTATTCCACACCAGGATGAAAAAAGCTAGAAATAAAGTCCACATACCTGCATATTGAAACTTTGTGAACATAGAATTGCTTATGCAGTCTTTACAATAAGCAAATTTGGAAGATGGGGTTATAATTTCTGCTTGGGTTATTTACGTCACCGTGAAATCAAGACCTATTCTTCATTAGCCCCTTCATTACGAGAGGCCTACCCTAAGTTGAGCATAAACATTTGATAGTAGGTAAGCACAAATAATAGTAATAATAATGATAATGGTATTAGTAGTAGTAGTAGTAGTAATAATAATAATAATAATAATAATAATAATAATAATAATGAAATGAAAAGATAAAACACGTCACCGCACTGAAGGGGCCTCGGGTACACCAAACAGGATTTTTGGTCAGTATTGGAAGCTCATAAAATCGATACTATTATGGTGGAAAATAACATGAAGGTGAGGGGAAAATATTGGGCATGTAGGAAGTGTTGTTCAGGTTTTTATATATATATTTTGATGTGATTAAGTGTAAATATTGTGCCTCGACTGAATTTTTTTTATTTTTTGTTGAAATTTAAAATGCCTGTAATATTTTCTGATTTTTTTTCTCTGTAGGAGCTGGAAAGGGAATTTATATCGATGGTGCTGGTCCTTTTTAGTTCACATATCCTGGAGGGATGGAGTGGAGAGGTGTATGAGAGAGGGGGGGTGAGCTGGGGGGAGGGCAGCATAATGGAAGAGGACAGGGTGACATGGAGGCGATTTGCTTGTGGCCACTCCTCACAGGTTAAGGCGTCTGGCACAGATAAATAGACAGATAGATTTTCCGTGTGAGGTAAAGTGCTACTATGTTAGGTTGGGACTGGATTATTTTGTTCCCCTATATGTGTTAGGATATATATATATTGGACCTGGATTTACTCGTGTGTGTGTGTGTGTGTGTGTGTGTGTGTGTGTGTGTGTCAGATTAAATGCCAATAATTCATGCAGGAACTGGATTTCTTGCGGGCCCAGGTGTTAATATTTTCTAGTATTTTATTTTTTGCGATAGTGCTAATATACTGAGCTGGAGATTTGGTTCATTTATATTCTGTGTATGTGGTTAGGTTCATATATGCTGTGTGACGGCTAGATTTTTTTTTTTTTTTTTCTGAGTAAGGTTAAGTGCTAATATATTGTGCTTCGAGTGGACTTTTTTTTTATTAACTTTTTTTTAAGGACTGGTATATTGTGGTGGCGTTGGAATTTTCTTTCATATTTATATCCTGTGTGTGTTCAGGTTAGTGTATGTTGTGCCTAGGATGGGGAGGCGATGGGCAGGTGGTTGGAGAAGTACCGTAGTCTGCTGTCTCAAAGGCTGCGAGTTCGATTCCAGAGAGGGGCAGGGAACAGTGTGATTATTTGAATTTCGTTAAAACAGACTCTGCCGATCTTCCACGAGACCCAGCGACATGCAGTAAAAATACCCACGCTAACACCACCATACCAGTCCTGAATGAGACAGCCCTAGTATTTATTTGATAAGGACGGTGGGTATTTGTGCTGAAGTGGTGCCTTGTGAAAATGTGCGACCCGTAGTACATCTGGGCCTCCGGAAATGGAAACCTGTGTGTGTGTGCTCGAGTCGGAAAAAAATGAACAGTTGAGCAAATAAATAAGCATATATTAAAATACAATGAAATAAGAATGCTAGTAATTTCTTGTTACATCGGCCTGTTTTAAGATGTGTGTTTTCGCCGTAGTTAAGAGCAGAGCGGCGGGCAGGAGTGAGGAGGAGAGGAGAGGAGAGAGGAGAACCCTGCGTGCATTTAGATGTGTATCGGGAGAAATAATAGCGGAGATGGCAGTGAAGATGGTGGAAATGATAGTGATGACAAGGACGATGGTGGAAGGAATGATATTGCTTCCAAGAGAGAGAGAGAGAGGACCCTGGTCGAGACAAAAATGCAGTCTTTCTTACCCTTTTTCATTCCTTCGTCCTCTCTTATTCTTGGTATCCCATCGCCTTCCTTTCATTATCAGTATTTCCCCTTCCTCCTAGGTCATAGTCTGTTCCTCACTTACTCTGCTTCTTCGTTCCTTCGTCCCCCCCCTTTCCCCCCCCTTCATTCCATCGCCCCACTCCAGTCCTCCCCACTCAGTCCATCTCCCCCTCACCCCCTCATAATGTTGCTTCGTTCCCTCCTCACCCCCCTGCCCACCCCTTTCCATTCTTTCGCCTCCTCTCACTCCCTCATCCCCCATTACTTCGTCCTACCCTCATGCTTAGTCCCCCTTCACTCATTCCATAGCTACTTCCCTCACTCTAATCTCCTTCATACATTCTTTCATTCCTCCTTCACACTCTCAGCCCCTCATTCCTTCTTTCCATCCTCACCCTCTCAGCCCCCTTTACTCATTCCTTCTTTCCTTCCTCACTCTCCCAACCCCCTTTACTCATTCCTTCATTCCTCTTGTTTCCTCCTCACTTCCTCATCCCACCCTCCCTCCATCCCAATTTATCCTACCTGTTTCGACTGATAGTAGTGATGAGTTAAGGATGGGGTCTTTTTCATGCTATCTTTTTCTTTAACGTACACTGTAGATACTTTAGTCAATACGTGCCTGAAAAGAGCTATTAGATCTGGTGCTGTTTGCTTTCCTTTGTAGTTAGTAATCCTTTGTATTTTTTTCCTCTCCTTAATCTCTCTCAGTCCCTCATCCCCTGTCCCAGCTCCTAATTTCCTTCATTTACAGATTTCCCACCTCTCAGTCACTCCCTCATTTCCTCCAGTTCCCCTTGCAAAGATTCTTCTCACCCTTTCACTCCCTCACCTAAATCTCCCTCCCCGTTCCTCTCACTCCCAGACCTTCCTCGTCTCAATCATATCCTTATTTTTCCAGTTCCTCTCACACAGTCTGTTCCCCTCTCACCCCCCTCCCCCAGCCTCCTCGTCCCCCCTTCCTTCCTCCTATCACCTCCACCCTTGCTACTTCCCAGTTATTCGTGTCAGTCATTGCCTCATTCACCAAGTTCCTCTCTTACAGCCTCTTCCCCTCTCATCCTTTTCCCATACCCTCTTTCCATCACACCCCCTTTCCCCCACCCTGTTCCCTTCACATCCCCTTTCCCCCACCCTCTCACCTCCTTCCCCCACCCTCTCACCCCCTTCCCTTCACCCTCTTCTCCCACCCTCTTCCTCTCATTCCCTTCCTCACACTATTTTTCCCCTCTCACCCACTCCAACTTTCACTCACTCCCTCCTCTCAGCTCCTTATTCCTTCGTCGTAATCGCTCCCCCATTCCCCAAGTTCCTCTTTTGCAATCTCTTCCCCCTTCATCCCCCTTTCCCTCACCCTTTTTCTCTCTTGCCTCCTTCCCCCACTATCTTGAACTCTCATTCCTCTCACATCCTCGTTCCTTCATCAAAATCACTCCCCCATTCTCCCACTTCCCGCCTTACACTCTCCTCCCATTATCCCCATCCCTCCACCCTCTTTCCCCCACCCCACCGCCCACACAAGGGGTCATTAGCGGTGCCCTGATAAAAATTGCAAGAGGCTCCTCCGTCTTCCACAAAAATCGGTCAGACACACACCTGCAATTTGGCCACTAAGCTAACCCGTTGAGCCCCAGGACGTCATTTATTCTTTATTCTTTCTATCTCCAGACGATTTTTTTCAGCCTACAGGGGAGTTTTCGAACTCCAAAAGGACCTGAGATACAAACCCCTCATCAAACCCTCCAGTTCTCGAGTCCTGTCCTGAGATGAATGAAATCGTCCGGTGGTAGCCTGGTTGAAGTATGCCATCGTAGTGGAGATGGAAGGGATGACAGTGAGATAAATGAAATCAGGTCAGGCGTATGATGGATTTGTAGAGGATAATTGAAATGAATCTTTAAGTCTTTATCCGTGTATTTTCTTCCCGTGTCTCTATCACCGGGTCGGTCAGGATCACTTGATGGTCGTGATCGTCAGCTTTTACCCTCCCGGAAGGGAGCTGATAGGAAGCTAAATTTAATCGTTTGGCGTATTCACACAAAAATACATTGTGACAAAGTAGGGGAAAGAGTGGCATTAAACCAGGATTATATGCTTATTTAACAAAATCCCCGGAAAATGTATAACCAAGCCCCTTCACTTATACTCTTCGCTCAGGCGCTTCTGCTATCAGAGGGCGTTGCGGCGAAGTCACAAAAGTGGCCAAAACACGTAAAAGGGGATATTCAGATGTTATGTGCAGAAGAAAACACGAACGAAAAAGTGTTAAGAAAAAATTTCAGAACTTATTATAATGCGGCCCTGAAGATATCTGGCAAGATGGGGTCATAGAGTTGATCGAATTTTGTGCACAAATCACCTCTTCAGAGGACATCAGTTTGGACCAAACGCGCTTAGTCAACTGTAGGACTTCCAGTGGTTGCGTGTGCAAGGTTTGGAGAGAGAAAACAAAGAATTGTCGTCAGGATTCGGAGTGTTGTTAAATACATACGTACGTACATACATACATACCGTAGGTTGTATAAGTGATACATGTGGGAGGAGGAGATGGAGCACAGGGTTAGCATTCTGGGAGAGAGAGAGAGAGAGAGAGAGAGAGAGAGAGAGAGAGAGAGAGAGAGGCTTAAATGATAATGAACTGATATGAAGGACTGGTAGAAGAAAGAACCGCAAGAGAGTTCAGTGGGGTAGCCAGCACAGACCCCGACACTCACCCTCACCCTCTCCCACTATCACAGTCGGAGAGGTATAGTCAACGAGGGCCCTTAACGCCTTCACACCGAGGACCTATTTCTAAGCTTATATTGCAACTTCCAGACTCTTTTATCCAGTTAGGAAACATCTGTAGCAGTGGAAAACAAAAATTCTCCTTCTGATCTGGATATTATCGTCCGGAGATAGCAAGAATAATATAAGAATGACGCCTACTATTCCATGTGGTATATATAATTCCATGGGACACCTTTCCTAAACTGAATATGATCTTTCGGCGGTGTGTAGAAATTAATATGAAGACATTAGTTTGCAGATGGGGTTAATAGAGACTTAATAATATCGCTCGAGTAAATTTTAGACCCAAACGCAGGTGTCTAGTTAGTGTTGCTGTATTTTTTTTTATGGTAGATTTGATTTATGACTGGTGACCGGGTTGCTAGAGTTGAACAGTAGATGCAACGTCGCCTGTATTCAGTTACTTAGGTGATGCAGCAACCCCTTCACTAAGATGATACATTTGTAGTTGCAGGAACATCTCGAGAAGTGGCTCTGTCCATTTGTCTGCTCACTCACGATTGTCGGACACGAGCTGCATCACTCCCATAAACTTTAACGAGTTCAGCTGAGCCACACCACGTCACATAGTACACCACACCATACCACCCTCCCACACCACACCACACCAAACCAAACCACACCACACCACGCCGCATCAAGGGCATTAACCGACGGGCTCTGAAGGTTCGGCATTTAGTGAAGGAGTATTTGGAGGCATTGCTAAGTCTTTCCAGTTTGAAAAGTCTCTACTAACCCAAGTAAAATCGTCTGTAAGTAGAAAGAACGTTGTTTTTTTTCGCCCCAGGTTCATCTCATCGTGAACCCAGTGGACTGCAGGCTGAAGTTATCCTCATCCTGCAGTCCACCATCCTCCTTTTAGTGGACAGGGAAGGAGTAGAGGGACGTTTACATAACCTGACTTTGGAGCCGTCTGGTTATTTGGGTGCCACCAGGTAGAAGGAAGGAAATAAGTAAATCTGTTCGTGTTGAAGTGGTTAGGAGGAGTACGGCTATTGACCCCGTTGTTAGAGCTGGAAATTGGACACTGCAGTTCTTAGACTCGACTACTTGTGAGGCGCATAAATAATCTTGATAATAATGATTGAGTTACGGTGAGCGGGGGCACAGACGCCTCATATTTCCACTAAAAACTTGAGGTGCAGTTGAAGAAAGTGCGAACCTTTATCTCGCGCTCGATTTTTCTTGTTTTGGCATATTTGAGGCGAGGACGCAAGAGAGAGAGAGAGAGAGAGAGAGAGAGAGCGCAAACCAGTGCTGAGCAAGAAATCGGTAAGACGGACGAGCAACATTATAATGCAATAAGAGAAAAGTTGCTTGGCCAGAGAAAGTCGGTATGTTGGGGGAGGGGGGTGGGGGTCGGCACAATAGGGGGTCAGAGTTGAGAGAGAGAGAGAGAGAGAGAGAGAGAAAGTGGGGGCTTAAATGAGCTTAAGAGTGAGCGTGTAATGAGTTAGTAAAGAAGGCGGCTTTCCGAAATATGCATATCAGCTGCAGGCTAATAATTAATGCAGGAAATTTGCTTCTGCTAATTCCCAGACCCGTATTCTTGTCAGTTAAGGAAGCTCCCTAACACATTTTCCTGAGCGATTTATTTGGTTTATTACACCTTACTTTCCTCCTCTGTGTTATGTAAACCGTTCTAATATCGCCTCATTTTACATACATAGCGTACAAAAGGGTATTAACCTGCCATATCTGATAATAAATAGCTAAGGAAGAGGTGCTAGGGTGCCTTCTCTGCAGACAAGAATACGACCTGCAACAGTCAGAGTTAACATCCAGGTCACTAATTGTATAGCTGGGTGAACAGGGAAAGGGATAAAAGCCTTGCATGGGAGTTTTCCTATCTTTGCCTTGAACTAATAGGGTATTTTTTTCGTTCTGACCCGCCCTATAGGAAACAGCCTGCAAATAACTACTAGGTATCCTGTTACTTTCCTTTCTACTTCCTTGAAAATGAACGGAGTGATGAGAGGGAGAGGTGGAGGGAGTGGTGAGAGGAAAATAGGAGGGATGGAGGGAGAGAGGGTGGGTTGTGGTGGTCGCTGCCGGAAGTGTGGGTGGGGTGTGTGACGCTTCGCCGCCCACCCCACTCTCACCTCACCCCACCCTTTCCTTTCATAACCCCTTCTATCTCTCCTGTTTCTAACCTCATCTCAGCATCGCCCCTACCTCACCTCTCCGTGCCAACCTTTCCTTACACCTCCATTCCCCAACCTCGCTTCAGCCTGATCCCACTTCATTCTGTGAAAAAAGCCAACAAATTGATTGGATTCATAGGTAGAGCATTTGAATATAAATCCGATAATTTTGTCCTCACTTTGTATAATTCCTCAGTACGCCGGCACTTGGGTTATTGCGTTCAGTTTTGGTCACCGTATTATGAAAAGGATATGGAAAAGCTTGAAAGAGTGCAGCGAAGGATGACAAAGACGATACCTCTATTGAGAAATAAACCGTACGAGGAACGTTTAGAAGCCCTGAATTTATTTACCATAACTAAACGGAGGTTACGAGGAGATCTAATTCAAGTATTCAAAATATTCAAAGGACATGATAACATGGCTGTTAATAAATACTTCACAGTTGATCACTCTAATTATACTAGAGACAATGGGTATAAAATAATTGGCAAACGATTCCAGTCGCATGAAGCTAAACATTTCTTCTTCAATAGAGTTGTAAATATATGGAATAAATTGCCCTCCAACGTAGTAAATTCTAATACAGTACTGACCTTTAAAGGTCGCCTCGATAAGTATTTGTCATCTAACCCCCAGCTTAATATGTTTACTCCTGAATAAAACACTTGTGTATGTATAATTTTTTTTTTTTTTTTTTTTAAGCCTGGATCAATTTATGAATGCAAATATAGTATATGCACAGACTAGAATATGCACAGATAGCCCTGAGTTAACGGTCACTACACATACTTTCGACCTGTGATGGGCTGTAGATCACTGAGGGTCCCTGTTAGTTAAGTGACCACCATCTGGATTTTTTTTAATGTACCAGGGGTCACTGCTTCAGGAGGTGACTTGTGTGCTTGTCCGGCATGGGAAAGCTCCTAGTCTCAGTGGAATGAACGGAGCTGGGGCCTGATTGACTGCTGGCTACCTTTATAGCGCCAGGCAAGGCTGCCGCACCACCCCTGAACATCCACACTGTGCACTGTGCAATTTCCACACTGTGGCCGCAGACGCCCCGTTAACTCAACGCACCCATACATATTGTCATGCGTTATGTATGATTTGACTGTTCATTCTACTTTACTACTTTCTCTTTCAGGTTATTCATACGTGTAGCTTATAGATAAAGTATTATAGAAAGTAACTTTTCCATTTCAGTCTTTGCCATGAAAATTCCATGTCAGTTTTTCCATGCTGCATGGTGGTTTTTCTCACTTTTTCTTACCAGTTTTAACTGGAGGGTTTGGAGGTGGTGGGAGCCTTCTTGCTTTACTATCCTTATCCTTCAGCATGTAGAGTTAGATCTCGTTGTCATAGTCTACTTTGTAACAAACAGCCTCGAAAGGACCATAAGGTCTGTTGCTGTTTGCTTTCCTTTGTACTTTCTCTCATAACTTCATACATCTCCCCTCTCCCGTACTTCTTTTCACTCTCACCCCAACTTCATCTCTTCCTCGCATTACACCACTCCTGTCCATCCTAGCCCCTCCCTACACCTGCGTAACCCCACCTCACGCCATACCACTTCTCTCCTTACTAACCATCCTCTTACCTCACTGTGTGGTAGGACCCCATATTATATTTACAAATCATAATAGATAGATAGATAAATAGATAGATAGAAGCAGGGAGTCAGATGATGAGGTGTTGTGTCTGCGAGAATCGAGCAGTGCTAAACATGCTTACACACTCTTAACACTGAGGAAAGCTGACGACAGCGGCCAGTAAGGAGATGATGCAGTTAGCTGTCAGCAGTCCTCTCGTGAACAAAGACCTAGTCCATCCACGAGGAACACACGTGACACACCCCTGCTACACCAGATTTTAGGAAAGAGAGTTTAGAAGGGGACAAGCGATCCTAGAGACAGGTCACGGGAGAAGGGCTTAGCGATTTGAGAGAGAGAGACAGATAGAGAGACAGGATGCCTCATAGCTTCAACGGCCACGACTACAATCGTTATGGACGTCATGAGTACTGAAATAAGTCTAGATTACTTGTATGACTTACCTACTTATCTAGAAAGACTTGCGACGCCGATGCGAACTCTGGACTTCAAGATAGGGAATTATGTTTCACAAGCACATAACACCAAGGAAGTGGATGAAATGGTGAAGTTAGCGAAATGGAAACTAGAACAGGCGAAGTCAACTATGCTCGTCATGATCCAAGATCTCCCATCTTATGGAACGGAGGTACTGAGCGACAGGAACAATATCACACGTACTCGCCAAAAGCACGGTTTGTTCGATCTGGGCGGCGCAGTTCTTGGGAACATCTTTGGATTGGCTACAGAGGATGACCTTAAAGAAATAAACAACAAATTTAATAAGATAGCTCAGGTACTATCATACCAAGATAAATTCATCACAGGACAAAACTCAGCAATGAAGACAATTGTGAAAAATCTGAAACAAGCAGAAAACGTAGCTCTCGAGAGTGTAGATAAAATAAATGAATTAGAGGGCAACGTTACTCTTTTCCAGCACTTCTCCATCATCACAGAACATATTGACACGATTCTACTACAATTAGAGAACACTAGAGATCGTTTCAGGGCACTTATGCAAGGAATTTCGAATGCTGGTGATGTTAAGATCACAAATGACTTACTCCCAGTTCATGAGCTACGTCAGATAGTTAGTCAAGGCATACATAAACATAAATTGAAGCCATTGTTCCGTAGTAGGGAATTTATGCAATATTACCCGTACTTAGAAGCAACACTAACACCAACATCAGTGATAGTTCATGTACCATTCATCACTGAAGACCTGTTCACAGTATACCAAATACACCCCTTCTCCTATAAAAATAACAACACTTTGGTCATCATCAACATCAACACAGACACCGAACTCATCATGGTCTCCAAGAGATGAGACACTGTCACTTTCGCAAGTGAGTCAACGATTGAGCGAAAGTGCCGCACATCCTTACATGCTGTTCATCTTTGTCCTGCGTACATTTTCACGTTTCAGCCTACTGATACGGTCCCTTGTGAAATGGCTATCATCAGCAATAACAATATTCATCATCATTGCAACTTCACTTTTGCTCCAGATAAACTTGTACACCATCAACGCATTGGACACTCACAGTTTTTTTATTTCCCTCATAACACATCAGTTTACATAGTCTGTCCAGATATACCACCATCTCATACATCAGCCTCAGGATTATACATAGCACCAGACTACTGTGCGGTATTTACACCATCCATGTCTACTTTATCCACCATCAATCACTACGCCATTATCAACCATACACACAAACATTTCCACCCACTGCCTGAGATGGACTTAAACATGAGCACAAGTATTAAGCTGACTTCACCTAAGTTTGAAACTATGCAGCTGATCAATGAAACAATGAAGCCCTGGGAAGATTTGAGTTTGAGTATGTTCAACCCATATTATGTGTATAGCCAAGCACCTTCTGTCTTTATAATCGTCTGCATTGTAGTTGCAGTACTGCTGTTCGCAATGCACAGAATGCATGCAAGAATTGCTAATTTGGAGTCATTATTTAGTGGGGGGAGAGTTAACATCACAGTTAACCACCCTGAATGAAGTGTATATATTTTGTATATAGTATTAATTATATAAAAAAAAAAATAATAATAATAATAATAATACAAAGAAGAATGGCCCATATATGGCAGACCAGTACCATTATCTTTGAATGAAATATTAATAACTCTTACAATAATCTTAATTTTAAACTATTTTTATTCTTGCATGTATTCATTTCACTATAATAACCCAAGTACATACTGTATTACAATTAAATAATTTACTTTAATGCATTATTTCAAATATGTATACAACTTATTTAAAATGTAATATGACTGAATAATCACTATTTACTATGAATAATATATGTATACACTATTCATACAATTATGTTACTTTACAATATTATGTATTTCACTTAATTAGCTTATAAGTTCATTATAATGTGTATGTAGTATGTATTAATATATTATAACTATTAAATGTCGATGGTACGCCATTTTTGCGCGGCCGAGCAGTGTGGTAGGACCCCATATTATATTTACAAATCATAATAGATAGATAGATAAATAGATAGATAGAAGCAGGGAGTCAGATGATGAGAAGGTGTTGTGTCTGCGAGAATCGAGCAGTGCTAAACATGCTTACACACTCTTAACACTGAGGAAAGCTGACGACAGCGGCCAGTAAGGAGATGATGCAGTTAGCTGTCAGCAGTCCTCTCGTGAACAAAGACCTAGTCCATCCACGAGGAACACACGTGACACACCCCTGCTACACCAGATTTTAGGAAAGAGAGTTTAGAAGGGGACAAGCGATCCTAGAGACAGGTCACGGGAGAAGGGCTTAGCGATTTGAGAGAGAGAGACAGATAGCGAGACAGGGAGGTAGCTACCCGGGACTTATACTCGTTCCGTGTGAGAGACTTGTTAATATTTCCAAGACAGATAAAAATAGTCCCATACTATTCTTTACCTCTCCTGTTACTACCCTCATCCCACCGCTCCCAGCTCCTGCTTGACTCCATCCTCACTCACTCCACCCCTTCCTAACTCCCACCTAATTCTTCCCTCACTTCTTCCTAACTCTCACCCTCACCCCATCCCACACCACATCTCTCCTTTGGTAACCCCACTCTTACGTTCCACCTCCCTCATTCCATCCACACCCCTTACTATCCCCACCCCACCCCACCCCACCCCACTCTCATTCCATCAGACCCCTTCCAAACCCTACTGCCAAAACCCTGCCTTATTATCTCAATTAGGGAAATCGGTGGTGCATGAGTTCGCAATTCTAGCTCGCTGTAGGAAGACCCCAATGTGTTTCCCTCTTGTCTTTGTTCACCACCAGTACCGTACTTTTAGGGACCTGGATGGAACATTGTCTATTTCCGTCGGTTTTGTAGGGGGAGAGTGTAACTTAGAAGATGCTGATTGTCTGCCTCAGTAACCTTTGTGCAGTTGATAGGTTTTAATCCCTAGTCTGCTTCCCGTCCCACCATACTTATATCACACTGTCACCATCCCTAACTTCATCTCACCGTCCTTCCCCCCCCTCCCTCACCCCACCCCCAATCGTAACCCCATCTCACCAGTCCTAAACCCAACCTACTTACCCCACCAACCCCTCAGCTTTACCTAACCTAACGTATCCAAACGTAACCGAGTCCCATCCAGCCCCACCAAGTCTGTACCTCCCTATCTAATCCCCTTCCTCATTTAACCCCATCTTCCCTACTTCACCTCACCCTCACATCACCTCCCTAACCTCAACACATCCTTGCTACGCTCACCTTTAACCACACCCCCTTTGATCATACCTTTCTACCTTGTTACTGTCTTTACCAAATACACATTTTTAGTCTTTTATTAGCTTTCTTTATTCTTTCTCATTTTTGGACGCCTTGTGGTCTAGTGGGCGAAGGCAGTCCAACCGGATGTGGCCAGTAAGAGTTGATTCAAGCCCTATGGGTATTTGGAGTGAATTTCTCACATTATGCCGCTCAGGGAAGGGTGACCATATCCGTTTTACTCTCAGCCTAAAATTGCATTCTCTCAGTTTTGAATTCTAAGCTACAAGAATAGATTATAACAGGAATATGATGCTAGTCACGAAGAATGCAATGGAAAGGATGTAGAGCAGTAGCATGGGCTTTTTCCACCACTGACCTGCGTGATATAAGCTGCAAAAGGACAAAAATCTGGACAGGTTAGTGTAAAAGCAGTAAAGTACCGGCACTCTCGCTGTGAATATCTGGACTGAATAACCTAGCCCCGGGCCCTTACGCTCCTGTTCTGCATGATGTTAGATGGATGGTGGTTCTGACTCATTTTTTTTTTCCATTGATTTTCTTTCTCCCAGCATTTATTTATTTATTTATTTATTTATTTTAGTATTGTACATTGAAACCTGAAATCAATTACACCTTCACTCCTCTAGCTCGTCTTCTGTGACATCCATTTTCACTGAAGGTACACCTGCCCAGACGGTTTCGGTTTCACCTCTTTTTGTTTCACAGCCACCTTGATCTCATTGTCTGATCTCACTGCCTCCCCAATCTCACTGTCCTTATTTCCTGATTTCCTTTCTTGATTTCACTGCTTCCTTGGTCTCACTGTTTTCCTGATCTCACTCTCTCTCAGATCTCAGTGTCTCCCTGATCCCACGTTGATACTCACTCTTTTCCTTTTGAAGTGTTTTGTAGGTGTGTGGGTGAAGTTCATAGCAGAATCAAGCAATCTTTTCCAGAATTTAAGCAAGAAAGTTTGTGAATATTGTACCTGATCTTACCGTCTCTCTAATCTCTCTGTTCTCGCCCCCCCTTGTCTGGTGACCTCAAAACCCGCTTGAGGACCCCCTGTCATGCCCCCTCCCCCATCTCTCTCCGTCATCCCCCTCACCCCTTATACCTCTCTCGTCCCCCTGTCATGCATCCCCTCCATCACCCCCTCTCCCCTCATTCGTCCCCCCGTCATCCCCCCCCACTCTTTCTGTAACCCCTCGCCTTTCTTACTATCTTCGCTCTCTAGTCATATCCCCTTCCCTCCGGCACCCCCTCCCTCACCCCTTTCACTCCCGCGTCATCCCCCCCTCCTCTTCTCTGGCATCCCCTCCCTCACCCTTTCCCTCCCCCTGTCATCCTCCCTCCGGCACCCCCCTCATCCATGTACCCCCTTCACCCCTCTGTCACCACCCCACCCCTTTTACCTTCTTCGCGGTCGCCTGATTTTATGTGGCTTTTACGAGAATTATTCATGTCCCGGGGATAAGGCTGACACGTAAGCAGTGTCAGCATGGCGGGGTGTTCACGTCAGGTTTCCCTAAAGCCGCAGAGTCCACGAAATTCCACCCCCTCAGATAAAGCCAGACGAAAGAAAGCTAATATTAGAAAAGATCGATCATTTGGTGATACATTGTTCTTACAAGTATGAAAATGATGGGTGTAGGGGAAGAGGGTATTAATTTGACAGTTTATTTCTATGCTCCCAAGTCCATCTTTTCCTAGAATATGACCCTCAATAGACAATGATACACCCAGGTTCCCCGTTGTACTGCTTTGTGAACAGGGGCAAAAGATATACAAACTTTGTCGAAGAGTCTGGCCCGCCCCCACCCCCCACCACCGTCACGTTAGGAAGGTAGAGTAGGGAAAACTGTTACCGGGGTGACCAGTTGTGCCGTATACATTAAAGATTTAGAGCACCAGGTAACAGTATCCCCAGCTCATACTGAACAGAGAGGGAGTGAAAGTTGTGGAAAACTCGAAGACCTGTTCAATCCGTATCTATCCCTTTGAGGCCAAGAGGTCACCGCGAAGCTGAATGATGCTCTCTGGTGGAGGCGAAAATAGAATACGTAGTTGTAAATGGAACTTAAAAGGAATACCGGCAGTGGAGTTAGTGTCCTGAAGCCGAGGAGTCAACTTAAGCTGAGTAGAGTTGTCAGACAGTGACCGATTTAATTTTATCATACTGTTTTGATTCAAGTGGATAAAATCGTCTGGAATAAACTAAAATAGACTACTAAAGTTTTTTCCACCACATGATGGTTATTATTTTTATCAATCAGTAAGTAAAAACGTCTGATATCAGCTGAAATCAAATACTAGAGTAGAAGTTTTCGTATACTTTTCCTGATCATTCCCAACATTTGCCAGAAAATCTTTGATCTCCTCCAACTTCCAAAGGAGGAATTGCCCCCTATGCGAGTTGTTTAAAATATCGAGGATCAAAAATTACTTGCTGTGCAAGAAATCAGGCGCTGTTATGGAGATATATACATAGTTTTGGGAATGACTTAGAAGTATAAATATCTGAGGTGAAAAATTCTGATCTTACTCTTAAAAAGCAAAAATAAAGCAAACTCTTGTCCTTAAGATATATTAGTTGTATAACCAACACAACGAAAAAGCTACGTTGGCCATTATTGCAATATCTGTTTATTTCCCCCTCCTGGAATGATCCCATTTCCCTTCAAGCGGGAATTCTCCATCATTTGGGAACCCTTGTACTATCGTGTTTAGGATAAGTATTTATGTCAGTCGGCTTAAAAGGGTCAAAGAAAGTCGCGAAAAGAGCAGAGTTTCTTTTTCCTAGACCACAGTAGCCGCTAATACCTATATGTCCACCACCACAACACCGCCTCTCACCTACCTACCCCGCCACCACAACACCGACCCCGTCTCTACACTCTTATTAGAACACACGGACTCTCCTTGTTGGTGGCGTGGCGGTGCTGGCCGATGGTTGGGACGTGAGGAGGGGGATTGTGTGTGTGTGTGTGTGTGTGTGTGTGTGTGTGTGTGTGTGTGTGTGTGTGTGTGTGTGTGTGTGCTCGGGCGTGACCGTCTTTGTTCACCACCGCTACCTCTCCCATTATATATTATCCACACCGTATGCATAAGTTATTCTAGGAACCCCTTGAATTATATACCATTTCGTTTTTTGCCACGGAAAATTTAGATACATGAGGCAGTAGTCCCCCAAACGCTTTCAGACTGGGAGAAATTTTAAATATATTTTTCTCTTTATCTCCAGACGATTTCATTCAGGGCTACTTCCAGACGATTTCATTCAGGGCTACTTCCAGACAATTTCATTCAGGGCTACCTCCAGACGATTTTATTCTGTGTAGGAGTGGCCCTGAGTAAGAGTGAAGCATCCTACTGTGTTTATCATCTGTACCGTGAAGTGTTTTAACCCTCTCATGGTCGAGACATCTCTAGTAGCCTGTTTCATCTGATGCTGTACGATTTTGTTTTTGCTGCGTGTGCGTTGTAGGAGCCTGAAAGAGTCCACGTGGAGGAATTATACAGCCTATTCTTGTATCAGTTCAGTATGAAGGTATAACTCAGTATGTAGATATATGTGGATATAATTCAGCATGGGGCATAATTCATTCGTTTGTTATTTCAATATGTAGGCACAGTTTTTGCTTTTGTCAGTGCAGTATGTGGGTACGATTCAGTATGTGGATATGTGGATATAAATCGGTATATGGGCACAATTATTCGAGTCATTTCAGTATTCAGGTTTAATTCGCTCACGTGATTTCGTTTCATTTCGGTATGTGGAGTATAATTCAGTCCAATAATTTCGCTGTGTCTGCGTAATACATCGTTAAAGTGTATGATATATTGTGAGGGCAGTGTATATAACAGCATTCCTGTGTATTGAATGTTGTATAATTCATCCGTGTACCATTAACGTTTGCAGTATAATGTTAGTGCAGACAGAGGAAGGTAGGAAGAGGGAGGGGAGGTGTGAGTTGCATGTAAGTCTCTTAAGGGCAGTGTAAGGGAGGGTAAGGGATGGCTGTTGGGTTGCATGTAAGACTTGTAATATATTGTTAAGGTAAGTGTAAGGGGTAAGGGAGGGGAGGCTTATTTTGCATGTAAGTCTTTTGATGTATTGTTAGTGCAGTGTAGAGGTGAGCGAGGTTAGAAGTATGAGTTGCATATTGTAAGGGCAGTTTAAGGGACAAGAGGGGTGAGGGAGGAGTGATATGGTTCTCAATTAAGTCTTGTGATGTAAGGATAGTGTATGGGTGGAGGAGGGAAGTTAAAGCTGCTTATAAGTCTTGTAATATATTGTAAGGGGAGGGGAGGGAGAGGGAGTGAGGTGCAGTTTCCATGTAGGTCATGACCTGACCGGCGTGGCGGCTCCAACCCTCTGATAGAAATTAGATAATGGCCAGGATAGAAAGCCGGCGGGCGGGTGTGTGTGTGGGCGGCAGAGCGTGACCGTCTGTGTTTTTACCGCCGCTTTACCGCACCACAATGCCCGCATCAACGTTATCACCTGATGTGCTGTGACTCTGTGGCGGGGGGCCTTGTAAGTCCTTGGTCCTGACGGGTTTCTCTCTCTCTCTCTCTCTCTCTCTCTCTCTCACACACACACACACACACACACACACACACACACACACACACACACACACACACACACACACACACACACACACACACACACACACACACACACACACACACACACACACACACACACACACACACACACACACACACGAAATCTAACAATGAAGCCGAATAAAAACGTTTCCTATATAACGGCAAGCAAGGCGCAACAGATCTGTCTTTCGAGGCAGTTTGGTGCAGGATTGGCTGCAACAGAGGTAACTATATATCGAACTGAAGGATAGTAAAAGAGAAATTAACGTTATCTTTCGTATCTTTCTTTAGGGGATAAGGTATGTGATTCTCCAAGTAGATTAAATCGTTGTTGTGGAATATAATGGTGAATGGGTTGCAGTGCAGGTGTATAATGGTGAATCTGTTGCAGTGCAGGTGTATAATGGTGAATCTGTTGCAGTGCAGGTGTATAATGGTGATTGCAGGTTGAATGGGCAATGGGTTTAAGGGTTGTGTGATGGGCAACACAACCAGCGACACTTTCACACTCACTGCATCGTGTGTGGCCCACCCCTCACCCTCACCCTACTCCTGTCCTTACATCCTCCCGCCCACCTCTCCAATCCCTACTTCTCACTCCTCCCTTCCTGCATCCCACTCGCCCACCCTTTCCCACCATACTTTCTCTGACAACGCCTCCCTGTCCCACCATAATCCCCTCACCCCGTTTCCCCTCTTACCCCCTACTGTATTTTCCCACCGCATTTTCCCTCCTCTAAATCTTTCCTCACCTTGTTTCCCCCACATCAATTCCCTCCTCCCTCCCTACCACTCCTCTCCCTGCCTTTTCTCTCTCCATCCCACCCTTCCTTCCTACTTTCCACCTTACCCCCAAATCCCCCTCCAACCCGCTTTTCCCGCCTTCGCAACCAGACCTGCAGCTCCTCTCATGCATTGTTCATGTGTGACCTCCATGACATTTCAAACAGTCGCCTAGCAGCTTTGACTAGCAACAACAGCTGCTTGTTTGCGCACACTTCCTGTTGACTTTGAGAACGATAAACATACACCGGTGCGCATCCGTTTGAATATATTTTATCGATGTAGAATTTGATGATATTAAAACAGTAGGAAAAAACAGAGTAGAATGTTAAGAATGATAAACACACACAGATCCACATTCGTACGAACCTATTTTATTGATGCAAACTATGACGATATATAAACGATAGGAAGAACGTAAAATAATATGCTACGGTAATTGTTCAGAATATAGAATGTCCCGCAAGATAGCTGAGAAAATTGAGCATATTCACTGGTTGATGAAAAGTAAAAAAAAAAAAAGAAAAAGAAAAACGCAATATAGGTTCAACTCTCACCCATTACATAGCTCTGTTACCAATGACTTAATGGTCGAAATAGAGTCCTTTATAATTCACTCATATGGTCTTACGTTATTATTGGTCCTTGGTGGCTGGAAGTGGAACCCATTTTCATTCAGTATTTTCTCCTCAAAGTGGTCCCAGAATGGCCTTATGAAGTAAACACACACACACACACACACACACACACACACACACACACACACACACACACACACACACACACACACACACACACACACACACACACACACACACACAGGAAAATCTATATGTCGTCTAGGATGAAGAGTTACGAAGACCCTTACGCCATCTAGAATACGGCTCTGTGACGCATGACGTGACCACACCCTCACCTGTTGCTGGCCAGGTAACATGACTCTCTCTCTCTCTCTCTCTCTCTCTCTCTCTCTCTCTCTCTCAAAACACACACACACACACACACACACACACACACACACACACACACACACACACACACACACACACACACACACACACACACACACACACACACACACACACACACACACTTCGAAAACGTCTGTCAGTGAGGTCAGAGTCACACACCTGCTGGCGCCAGTGACGAGGCATGACGCGGTGTTAGCTCAAGTGATCTTATCGCTGTCTTGGAGAATGCCCTAAGGTAATTGTGTTCTTGCCACTGATTATCTTTTCGAATTATATTATGTTCCTTTCACTGTTTACTATGCTCTGTTTTAGTCGGTTACATTATTCTCCTTGCGCTGATTACTATGCTCTGTTTCAGTTAGTTATATTGTGCTCATGCCATTAATTATCATGCTCTGTTTAAGTAAGTTATATTATGCACCTTCCATTTATTGCTTTGCTTTGTTTTAGTTAATTATATTTTGCTCCTTCCACTGATGACAATGCTGTGTTTGATATTGTGCTCCTTTTACTGAGTACCGTGGTCTGATTTAGCTTATTATATTGTACACCGTTCACTGATTCCCGTGCCCTGTTTTAGGTGCTTATATTGTAATGCTTCCACTGATTTCATTTCATCCTCCTTTTGCTTCGTGGAGATTTAAGTTTAAGGAAGGATTGCTCTGGCTTTTGGAGAGAAAATGAGAAATATTCGTAACATAATACTGGAAGGGGAGTGTCAGTAAATTTTTGATCGTGCCCATGCTGTAACAATTGGCCAAATCTCATCAAAACTGTTTAACTCTGCCTAACAGGAAGGATTGACGTGGAGGAGCGTGTGCGTTGGGTGTTCCTGCAACTGGCCGCTTAGCGTTTAGTTAATGTAGTAAATTTATCTTCACCTGACGGAACTGGGCCACTCCCACAACATCAGTACTAAGACTTGGTTTCAGTAGATTCATTTAGCCTTAGATGTAGGAAAGAGTCTCCCTGGTTACAAGACAAATCAACCCGCTACCCTGACTACACTTAGCCATCAACTGAGCCGACGAGGGTTAGGGATCTTCGTCAGGTTACAACAAACGCGCTATAACAGGAGGCGTTGGCGTGGAAGAGCGTGTGCGTTGGGTGCACCTGCATCTGTCCACGCAATGTTGTGTTACCTGTTACGCAACCCGCCCCAGGTGACAGCACACGGTTGCCACGCGTCACAATACCTTTCCACCCATAAGTAATCCCTTGTTGAGGTTTGCCGCCGTGTTCTGGGTGGTATAGGAGGCTTCGTTGCACCTGTTCCGTGGCGACTTATTTTGTACGTTACACCCTAACATTTTCCTGTAGATTAATGATTCGGATAACGACACCATTGCAAAGAAAAAAAAATGATTTATAAGATTTGGCGCTGTAGTCTTGGTGGCACAGGTGGCTCCGTAGCTCCTGTCCCGTAGCGATTTATTTAGTATATTACGCCATACATTCTCTCGTGTGCTATATGTATTTTTTATATTAATGTAATTTGCATAGTGACATACAAGAGGATACTGATATATGATTAGCAGAATAAATAGCTAAGAAGGTGCTACGATTCCTCCCAGAATACGTCTCTTAATGTTACTTGTTACGCATTCCGCCCCAGGGGACGTCACAGAGTTGCCACGCGTCACAGCCCTGAACAATAATGGCTTGTTATGATAGTATCAGGTAAAGGAGTGTTCGGATCTCAGAAAATGCAAGAAGATTACATGATTTCGTTGTTTTTTTATGCTTAATGTCAGTGTGTGTGTGTGTGTGTGTGTGTGTGTGTGTGTGTCAGTATATTCTAAAGAGGACATTGATATCCTAGGTTAATTTAGAAGAGTATTTGGACCTCAGGAAAAGGATCATTTTAGACATTTTCATATTTTTTCTCCTTACATTTATTATTATTATTATTATTGTTATTATTATGTTTATATATATAATTTCCCTCGGCCCTCACACCCTCTTCTTCTATACCAGAGTTACGCCTGTTTGGATGGGAGGGAAGCAGTGGAAATTTAGCGTTACTTGTGAACCTGTTTGACATGTAAAAAAAAAAAAAGTAGCTTCCGTCTTCTAAGGCTGTGCTACGAGAGAGAGAGAGAGAGAGAGAGAGAGAGAGAGAAAGAAAGAGAGAGAGAGAAGGAAAAAAAAAATAAAAGCCAGCTCGTTTCCAGCCCTCAAGTTGCCCAGCAGAGAAAGTAGAAACTCAGGGCCTAAACACCCACTCAGGCGTAACAACATGACTCTGTTTATCACTGATTTTATTTCTAAGTTTATCACTGGCTTTATCGCTGGCTGTATTCCTGGCTTTATGACTGGGTTTATTCCTGGCTTTATCACTGGCTTTATGACTGGGTTTATTCCTGGCTTTATCACTGGCTTTATTCCTGGCTGTATCACACGGTTCATCGCTGGCTTTATTACTGGCTTTATCGGTGGCTTTATTCCTATCATCTGAACTCTAGCAGATCTGTCACACTAATAAAATTTCTCTCTCTCTCTCTCTCTCTCTCTCTCTCTCTCTCTCATATCAGTCAGTCCTGTTCTCGGCTCTCATTCAGTCTGCCTCTCACACCTCCCCACTAAATCTCCCTTTGGATTTTAATATGACGATTTCCAGAGGGATTTTTCAGACTGGAAAGGTTAAATACAGCTTCAGTCACCCCTTCAATAAGAGAGAGAGAGAGAGAGAGAGAGAGAGAGAGAGACGAGACGAGAGCACAACACCAAGCATCCAACTTTTACCCTCAGCAGCCCTTATCTGCCAGTCCAACCGGCTCCATGATAGCCTGTTGGGTAGCTAATTAAAAGTGTTGTTGCTCCCAGTCCTGTCAGGTATCGCAGAAACCACCTTGCTGGGTTATCGTGGTGTGAGAGAGAGAGACAGAGAGAGAGAGAGAGAGAGAGAGAGAGTTTCTGCGGTCCTGTTCTGATACAAGTGGAAAGACTTACTTGCTCCACCTACAGCATTTTTGAGAACAGAGAGAGAGAGAGAGAGAGAGAGAGAGAGAGATTCTGCGGTCCTGCTCTGATATCTGTGGAAGACTTACTTGCTCTACTTACAGCAGTTTGAGAAGAGAGAGAGAGAGAGAGAGAGAGAGAGATAATAAGGCGCGGAAGGTAGTAGTTTAGCAGGTTATCAAGCCGCAAAACAAGACGAGATTGTTTCTCCTCCCATCCCACCCTCATCACTCTTCGTGCACCCTTTATCATACCTGACTGAATATTTTCCTTCTTTCTTTCTTTCTTCTTTGCTTCTTTCTTTCTTCTTTCCTTCTTTCTTACTTCTTTCTTTCTTCTATCTTTCCTTCATACTTTCTTTTTCCTTGTAATGTAACAATAAAAAATATAAATTCAGCACATAATTTTACTTAATAGTGAGGAATGTGTGAGAAAAATGAGAAAGTCATAGCGTGTTGTCGAAATAGATGCTTTACGTTTGTATTTACAATCGCCTTTACGTATAAGTACTGTAGATGGTGATGTGTTGGGGATATTATGTGACACCAGTGTATTTTATTTAATCTCATTTCTGACGGAGTTTTGCCATAACAGTAAACTTGAGAATTTACTAATACTATAAAGAAACATTTGCGGCGTCCATCCGTGAACGAAACCACAGTCATCCTTACCCCGCGCCTTGCATTTGTGAGGTGGCTTTTACAGCGAAGGAAAATCGGTTCACTGCACGGAACGGCCCTGCAGCAGTGGTTACATGGCGGCAGCTGAGGGGTTTGCTCCGCCAGACAGACTGGGGTTACTCTGCAACAAAAACAACAACGACTTGGCCTAAAATTGCCATCTGTTCATCTAGAATGCTTAGTTGTAACAGAAGGTTGACACTAGATTTGGATATCAGTCACGAAGTAATGAGATGGATAGGATATAGAGCCGTAGCATTGCCCTTTCTCTGCCACTGAGTTACATGAATTAAGTTGTAAAGTAAAAAGTGTGCAGTCAGTATTGTCTCATAAGGCCTACAACACGCCACCACAAGTGCTAGGAGATTATACTACCGTGATCAAAACTTCTACAACTTTCTGCTGGCGGTGGTAGTGGAAGGAATAATAGGATTTTTTTTCTCTTTGACAGCAGAATGAACCACAAAACAAGATGATAGGAGAAGGAAGGATACTGTCGTGTGGGGATGAGAAATATGGAAGGCAAATCACAATACTGGCTGATTCTCGGTGAACTTTTTGCTCATGGCGAAACACACGAACGTAAAGAGTCAGTTTTAGTTACTTCCTTTAACTTGCTCACTTCTTTACTGAAGATTTGAGGAGAGAATAGGCAGGTGGAGATGAAATAGGGGTCACTTGCTTCGGGGTTACAAATAGATAGATCGATAGATAGATAACCCGGTAGATAGATGGATGGCTAGATAGATATACCCAAAGTATTGGTGGTATTGAGAGTTGTGTGGACTGAGACAGGGATGTTGAAGATTGAAATTAAATGCAGAAAAGAAAAACAGAGAGAGAGAGAGAGAGAGAGAGAGACCTGTTGGTAGTAGGCAAGAGATGGATACATTATGAGAGGACTAATGTTGTTTGTAATAGTGTGAACCTCATGACAGACCTCTCTCTCTCTCTCTCTCTCTCTCTCTCTCTCTCTCTCTCTCTCTCTCTCTCACACACACACACACACACACACACACACACACACACACACACACACACACACACACACACACACACACACACACACACACACACACACACACACACACACACACACACACACACACACACACACACACACACACACACCGGCACAACAGAGGGCTTTGGGGAGTGTGAGCAGTGGGTATTGTTAGCGATAAGGCTGGTGGGGAGGGAGAGGAGGTGAACAAGGGGACGCTTTGAAGGAGATATCACCCCCCCACACACATACCCCCCCACTCTCTCTCTCTCTCTCTCTCTCTAATGAAAAAACTTGAGATAGTGGGAGAGGCATTTTCCCCCACACGTGTCTGTCAGAACTGTAAAGCGTCCCTCCACGTCCGTATCATCTCCTTCACATTTATTTATTGATTAATTCTTGAGTTGCCTGGTTGTGTTTCATATATTTCAGTGCCATAAATTGTTTGTTGTTTTCCTCCTGCTACGTGATGATTGTATTCACAGTTTTGCGTCCGAATTGTTTTTATCACCGTCATCATCATCCGGACCGTTTTCATCATCATTATCATCATCATCATCACCTTTTTCATTATCAACATCATCATCATTATCCTGACTTTTTTTCATCATCATACTTCTCCTCCTCCTCCACATCGTCATCATCATCATCACCATCATCATCATCATCATCATCACCATCATCATCATCATCATCATCATCATCATCATCCTTACGATTTTCGTTATCATCATCATCATCACCTTTACCTCACCAAGGATGGCTTGTGGTACAGTAAGACGCAAAAGTTAGGGAAATACTCAAGACGAACAGATTTCAAGAGTGCATTGGACCACACAGTTATTTCCATATCAATTAAGCCCCCGAAATTCTAGCTCCACCTCACAAACCTAATCATCTGCACATATATTTTTCAGTATTTTTCCTGACATTTGCCATATATTCCTGTCAGACCTTTTAGAGAACCCCCAGTAGTACATGACTTCGTGAGGCTTTGTGTGTCTCTTAAGCTGAGAAAAATCGTCTAATTGTGTAAAAAATAAAACAAATGGGACCAAAATAAAACTGACGAGGATTCAACAGCATTTGGGTTTCTTACTTCGGCAAAAATATACTGTAAAGATCTGTGTTATTTGGGTTCCTCTATTGTAGTGGTGGATTGGAGTCCTTATACTGAACGTAGGTTTCATCCACGTCCTTTCACTCTCGTCTCTAAGTTGCTTCACCCCTTATTGTGGAGAGTTCTAAAATTCGGTGTTCTAAATTTGAACCTAAGTTTCACTCACACCGTTTCACTCTCATCTCCCAGTTGCCTCACCTCTTGCTGTGCGGACGTTGCCTCACAGCGTCTGCCTCCTTCGTTCTCTCCCCCTCTCCCTTCCTCCTAGCCTCCCTTTCTCCCTTCCTCCTTGCCACCCTCCCATTTCTCCCTCTTTCCTTGCCACCCTACCACATCTCCCTCTCTCCCTTCCTCCTTGCCGTCCTCCCACTTCTCCCTCTCTCCCTCCCTCATTGCCGTCCTCCCTCTTCTTCCTCTCTTCCTTCCGCCTTGCTCCCCCTCCCTCTTCTTCCTCTCTTCCTTCCGCCTTGCTCCCCCTCCCTCTTCCCCCTCTCTCCTTGCCGTCCTCCCACATCTCCCTCTCTCCCACACCACCATCTTCACTCCACCCCACTCTAGGTAATGGACACCCGGCCCTCTGGCTGCACCTTTCTTCTTACTTTTCCTTCCATTTTTCTCCTGGTGGTCGTCGTGAAAGGAAAAAAAAGTTGATAGGAAGAACATATATAAAAAAATAAATAAATAAAAAGCCATATTCATGATCCATTTATTTGTGGATGCCTGGACGTAATGGTTTTTTAAAAGACTGATGATCATAGGTTGTGGGAGAGATAGTTTGAGGAGGACAGTTCCAGAGTTGACCAGTAGCGTATTTGAAAGACTGAGAGTACAGGTTGGGTCCTGCATTAGAGAACAGGACAAAAAAGGGATGGGGTGTGTAGAAAAACGATAGGGGTGTGTAGAAAAGGGATGAGGGTGTGTAGGAACAGGCTGGGATGTGTAGATAGGGGATAGGGGTGTGTAGAAAAGGGATAGGGGTGTGTAGAAAAGGGATGGGGTGTGTAGAAAAGGGATGGGGTGTGTAGAAAAGGGATAGGGGTGTGTAGAAAAGGGATAGGGGTGTGTAGAAAAGGGATGGGGGTGTGTAGAAAAAGGCTGGGGTGTGTAGATAGGGGATAAGGATGTGTAGAAAAGGGATAGGGGTGTGTAGACAAGGGATGGCGGTGTGTAGTTAGACGGGTGCTGTCGTGCGTGCCGTAATGGGGGAAAAAGTTACACTACCTAAATATTAGACTGTACTCGTCTCTCTCTCTCTCTCTCTCTCTCTCTCTCTCTCTCTCTCTCTCTCTCTCTCTCTCTCATTTCCTCATACATTCATCTGTGCATTGATTCCCTGCACCTAAAACGGGGTATTATGGAACTAACTTGTACTTTTCTTTCTTTCTTTCATTTGCCCTTCATCCCCTTCTTTGTTTGTCTCCCTTTTTCTGTATTTATTTATTTATTTATTGTTTTTTCTTCTCCATGGAACGCCCCCTTTTTGCTCTTGGTACTGCCGGCATGCACAGTCACGGTCAGAAGCTAGTTTACTCTTCCCCTGCTTCTGCTTCACGTGTAGAATATGCCCATCACTTTCCTACCTGATAATCAAAGAGAGTCATATATGAACAGAGAAATATACCAAGCATATCGCAACTTAGGAATATCAGCCAGAAGAGGAAAGTGAAAATGAGAGGAGGTGAAACATTAGAAATTTACCAAACGTCTCTCAACTTGGGAATATTAGCCAGCAGAGGAAAGTGAAAAGCAGAGGAGGTGAAATATTAGGCAAACTTTTCTCCCCTGCTGTACGGTACTGTTGAAAGCGGCTGATCCCTGGGTCCATTAGTGCTGAGTTGCCGGCTTGACCCCTTCCACCTTATCCGCGACCCCCAGAGGAGAGGAGGTCAAGAGTGGGGGTCAAGATGGGGTGAAATGAGAGCCACCTGGTTGACGGCACGTGAAGGATGGGGAGGGATTGGTGAGGGATGGGGAAGGGTGGAGGTGGGGGAGGGGAAGTGTGAGGAGGAGATGGAGAGTGGAGAAGATGAGTGAGGAGAAGACTGGGTTGATGGAAGGAAAGATGAATGACTGAGGTGAGGATGAAAGGGGAAAATCAGAGAAGTCACTAGGAAGGAAGGAGGTGGAGGAAGAAAGATGAGAGAAGAGAGGACTGGAATGATGGAAAGAAAGGAGGAGGAAAGTGACTGAAATGAGAAGAGAGAAAATTTATTAGAGAAGTGCAAATGAAGGAAGGGGAGAGGATGAGAAGAGGCAAGGTCAGTGAACTCACGCTTCAGGTTGAGAGTCCTTCCCAGTTTTATTGAATTTCACTTCTTGCTGAACCTGTCGACGTAAAATTCCCTTGGTGTAGGAAAAATGCTCCAGAGAATTATTAGGAGAACTTAATAGGTGAAAGGAAATATCTCGTCGTAGGATAATTAAAAGGTGCAGGTAAATAGAGAAGAACTGATTACATTTGCGTCTATCTCCCTACTTATATGTCCCTGCCAGTTTATCATTCCTGTCTGTTTTTGCGGTTGAAGTCGCTGGTCAATTCATTCCGGTTGCTGAGCTTACACCAGCACTTACTTTTACGTTGGCAGTGACACATGGACACCCCTTATACGCCACACTCTCCACTCTGTTGCAGATAAGAGTTAGAGAGTGAGTGTGAGGATTTCATTGTGCCGTGAAGTGTTCGGATGGAAGAAGGATACGATACTAAAATTGTTTATTGTGAAAATCGGTGGTGCCATACTTATTTCCTGTTACTCATACCTGTGCGCCGAGTATAGGTTTCGAGCGCACACCTTGGCAGACGGTTAAATTAGGTTCTGGTAATTTGTTCTTTTATATGCCTGTATATGTTCCCACGCTCACTGTTCTTACGATGGCATACACAGACTCCTACATACCGACACTTAGCTTATTGTTGGGTGGGAGACACAGAGGTTAGAGCTTGATTTTCTTATTTTCTCTGACGTTTCGGGCTGCATAGAATTCACTTGTCGAAATGGATCATCTGCATAGCATATTAACGCTTCTAAAATCCACTTTCGCACGTTATTACTTACTGCAAACACCCCTTCCTTTTGTACTTTCCCTCCGAGAAGAAGGTCCGGTTCTGCACTGGGCATAATATGAACTGATATGCATGGATAGATGAAGTGAATATACAATAGCTTTAGTATCTGAGCGTAATTCTTCTAGGAAACTTTAGTGCATTGAAAGGGAGGAGCTGAATGTAAATGAGTTATTGTAATAGCTCGTTTGTTCCAGCCTGACGATGACCTCTTAATCCTTGCAGCGTAGTTGATGGCCAGGTTTAGTCAGGTTGGAGGATCTCTCTGACATCTGATAAGTAACCAGTGAGATTCGTCCTATCTCGTAACTAAGACACTGAAATTCATGCCATCACAGCTTAGTATTCGTTTGGAGTGGCCCAGTTTCGTCAGGTGAAGACAAACGGACTATATACTGAGCTACCGACGCCTAGCCCCACACAGCAGTATTGGGTGACAAAATTATCAGGTTGCGTGTGAGGTTATCAAGTGATTCCCGGCGCGTACCTGGAGAAGCCTGGCGCCCCAAGATAGCGCGGGCATCTGGCTGGAGCGACTGATAATTTGCATACTGAAGGGAGAAAGCCAGTGCGGTGTGTGTGTGTGTGTGTGTGTGTGTGTGTGTGTGTGTGTGTGTGTGTGTGTGTGTGTGTGTGTGTGTGTATGTGTGCGTATATTTGACTTTTTCTGTGTGTATGCGTGCGTGCGTGTGTGTACATTTGACTGTGTGTGTGTGTGTGTGTGTGTGTGTGATGTAGGTTGTCGGTGGCGCCACACTCATCAGGTCTTGCAATGTGATACAAAGTGCCTGTTTTTTTTTTTGTTTTTTTTCTTTTTCTTTTTTTCCCCACAAATAATTCAATCGACACGTGAAATTACCCTCGGCTTTCTGACACTCTTTTGTGATGGCTCTGTTTTTGTTCTTATGATGGCTCTGTTTTGTGGCTCTATTTTGCGCTGTGATCGAGTGTTTCTGTCTTGTTTTGGTGTAGTTTGTGTGTGGATGTTTCTGGTGTAGATTTTGTGTGCCATATTTGTCTTGTGTATGTCTTGTGTATATGCCTTTAACTCTTTTTATTCCGACTTGGCCTAAAATTGCCATCTCTCCATCTTGAATGAGTTGTAGCACTGGAATAATAATGTTAGTCACGAAGTAGTGCTATGGAAAAGGTGATGAGTCGTAGCATTATCTTGTTCTGTCACTGAGCTACGTAAAATAAGCCGGAAAAGGACGAAAATCTGGGCCAAGCCAAGGTGAAAGAACTGTAGATAAGGTGTAGTTTGGTGTAGGGAGTGTGTACCTGTCTTGTTATGGTTTAGTGTCTATATGTGTATTGTAGTGTATTGTCCTTTTATAGTGTAGATTGTATTTATGTATCTTCTTGTAGTGTAAATTATTCATGTATGTATCATTCAGTAGTTCAGTGTTTTTGCCTGTGTCCTCGTATGGTTTGGAGTCTGTCGCACGTACTAATGAAGGGGTCGAAGTGTGTGCAGTTTAACGTTATGGTGTAGAGGCTGTAAATCTGTGCATCTTGTTTGGGTGTAGAGTTTCTTTCCCTGTTGAATGAGAGTGTAGAGTTTGCACGTCTGTGGGTCGTATTCTAAGTGGTTTTCGAGCATTCGCAACTCCTCTTCAAATAGCGATTTACTCTACACATTTCTTCTCAGTATCCTGTTTATGTTCCTGGTGCAAACTGTGTCGATATTAAAACGATAGACGTACCGTACAAGGGAATGTTAGGGTGTAATATCTAAATAAATCGCTAAGGAAGAGGTGTTAGAAGCCTTCTGTTCCCCTTACAAAACGATCCTTCATCTTCTCATGGAGCATAGTCGTTAGTAGTTGTTTAGAAGGTTGAGTTAATTTGTATGATGTAGGGTTTGGCTGTATATCATCATTGTGTAGAGTTCGTGTATACCTTTTTACGTAAGAGTGGTGTTAATATGTGTACCTTTCTGTGGTGTAGGGTTCGGGTGTCAGCGTAGAGTGCATGTATACCTCCTTTTTGTGTTAGAGTGCGTGTGTGTAAGGCGTCGTGGTGTAGGGCTGGGAGAGTATATGCGGTGTTGCGTACAAAATCGATCCGTTAGGGCGGGGTTATATTGATTTCATTCTGGAGACGCCTGGGATGGTTGGTATGCTGTGTGATCTGTTGTGACGTGTGCCGCGTTGACTGGCGAAGGTGGTGGTGTGGGTGGTGATGGTGTGGTGGTGGAGAAACGAATGGTGGTAGTAATGCAGGTGGTAGTGGTAGGGATGGTGGTGGTAGTGGTGGAGAAACGAATGATGGTCTCAGTACAGGTGGTAGTGGTAGGGATGGTGGTGGTAGTGGTGGAGAAACGAATGATGGTCTCAGTACAGGTGGTAGTGGTAGGGATGAAGGTGGTGGTGGTGGGGCGATAATGGTGGTGATGGTAGTCGTGCTGGTGATGGTTGAGATGGTAATGATGATGGTGCCTGTGATGAAGTAGATGATGATGGTGAACATGGTCGTGGTTGTGGCAGAATAGGTGATGGTGGTAGAGTTACAGTGGTGTAGTGATGTTAACAGTGAAGCAGAAATGTTTAAAAAGGATAGTGGAAGAATAAGTGAACTGAAGATGATGGCGTATTGGTTATGTTGAAATATAGTGGTGGAGAAGACTAAAAAAAAGTACTATGAAATGTACTATGGGTGGCTAAGTACAGATTGAGTTATGTAGTGGTGGTGATAGTTATACTGAAAAAAAAAAAAAATGTGTGGAAGAATAAAAGATGATTTTTTTTTTTTTTTTACGTGTCCGACTCTGGGCAAAGGCTTAGGGCCTATTTCTTGGGGGCAGTGCCCTATCCCAAGGCCCAGTAGTCCTCCTACACCTCCACATGTCACCACTTCGGCGCTAACACCCACCGTCCATATTGAATACATGCTAGGGCTGTCTCATACAGGACTGGTGTACTGGTATTAGCGGGGGTACTTTTACGACATGTCGGCGGGTCATCTGGTAGATCAAGAAAGTCTGCTTTTTAGGAATTTCAAATCCTTAAACTGTTCCCTGCCCCAGCCGGGATTCGATCCTGGGTCCATTAGGACTACAAGCCGCCTCTATACCGATTCAGCCAACGCCTCCCCCGAAGATGATGGCACGATTGGGAAGTAGGAATCAAGTGATGGAGAAGGCGGTGTGAAAATCGTATCGTGATATGTACTGTGGGTGGCTGTGTATTGCAGGTTGGGTGACCCTAACACCAATAACGAGCCATGACGAACGCTGTACAGGTCAAATATGCAGGCAGGCAGAGAGGGGACTTGAGCCGAGCGAGGGGACTGAGGGAACGGGGCAGGACAGGGAGAGGGACTGGGTTAAGAGAGAGGGGAACTAGATTGAGGAAGGGGGACGAATAGAGGCGAGAGAACTGAACCTATTGGGGGGAGGGGAGGGACCGAGCACGAGGGACTGTTGGGCGAGGGAGACTCAGGAAAGGGACTACAATGAGGAGGTACAATTTAAAAAAAAAAAAAAGACTGGACCTAGAGTGGGGACTTAACTTAGCGAGGGCGATTGGACTGCAGAGCTGGGACGGGTTGAGCTGGGGGGAAATGAAGGGGAGGAATTGTAGCAAGTGAGGGGACGGGAACAACACCCAGACTTCTGGATAAACTCATTCAGCAGTTAAGAAAATGCATGATCTACCCCACATGAATCGACTCTTTTATTCAGCTTGGGAGAGACTTTTCACACTTCATCTGTCCCTTTAGTACGAGTGAAATTTCCCAAACTAAAAAAGGTAATCTGGAGGTAGCAGGAATAAGCTAAAAAAAGAGGCCACTGGATTGAAGGAGTTAAGGAATTACTATAGACGGAAACAGGAACACACTACATTGCTGGAGTCTTAAACCACTTAGGGAATGACAAGCGATCCATCATTTTACAGAACAGCTTTATGGTTTAATTTAGCCGCATAAATCACACACACACACACACACACAGAGCGAGAGAGAGAGAGGTGGGGGTATAGAAATAAGGTATAGTACTGTGACGATGACAGTGATAACGATGATGGTGATGGTAATGATGATAATTATACTAATCATGATACTCCTAATGAGGATGAGGGTGATAGAGATAATAATGATGATGTTGAAGATGAGGGCGAGGAACAGGAGGAGGAGGAGGAGGAGGAAGGGCGTGGTGAGAAGGGAAGGGAGAGAGCAAGAGGAGCTTACGTAAGGGTAGGGAAAGAGGAGGAGGAGGCAGAGTTAAGGTAAGGAAAGATGAGTAGGGCTATGGAGGTGGTTTGAAGTAGGGCAGGAAGAGGCTGTGGCTTGATTAGGTAACGAGAGAAGGTGGAGTGGAGAAAAAAGTGGGAAAAAATGTAGGAAAAGGGCAATTAGGAAGAAGGTATAATAAAGGATGTGAGAATGTGGAAGAAAAAAATAATAAGCTAGGGAAAGACGAGTAGGGGTATGAAGATGGTTAGAAGTGTGGGTAGGACTGGCATGATGAAAAGACCAGAGTATATTTGAGTAAAGAAAGAGTACTTAGGAAAAAGCTCAATAAAGGTTAGAATAAAGGGAAGCGAACAAGAGGTAGACGTGATCAGAATAGGCGTATAGCAGGAAGAAAGGACTTAACCTGGTAGTGAGAGGCAAGATAAAGGATGAGTAGAAAGGAAAAAAAGTAATGAAAACAGTGAGATGAAAAAAGGGAAAGGGAGGGTAAAACTTGACTAGATATGGAAAAATAATAGAGAGGATGTAGTTTACAGGAGGTAGAGATGTGCAGGAAGAAGTGGTTTGATTTTTCGAGAGGCGTGGGAGGAGAGAGCGTGTATTAAGAAGGAAATAATGTTAGAGTGAGAAAATAAGGAAAGTAAAATAAAAACAAGGATGTGAGAGGAACTTAAAGCAAATAAACAGTCTAGAAGTAAAGCACGAATGAGGAAGGACAATCGGACATAGGGTTGTAGTCCAAGTACGTTTAAGGACCTCGTGACACCTTTTCCGTAGCGATTTATTCTGAGCTTTGCAACTTAGTATCCCTGTATAGATAAGCGATGGAAGCTGTGTCGATATTAGAACGATAAAAATAACAGACAAGAAATACTAAGGTGTGAGAAGCAAAATAAATCGGTAAGGAAGAGGTGTTACGAAGCCTGCCATGCCACCTACAATACGGCCAAAATTCTAAGACAAATTTTAAGTTGGAATACAAACTCGTCGGTGAAGGAAACTCCCCAACACCTCTTCCTAAGCAGTTTATTTTGCTCATTACTCCTTACTCTCCTCTTCTGCGCTATTTAAATCGTCTACATGTCACCACACCGGCATACTCAACATAAATATCATACAGATTGACATTAACTAGCCTTGTCTATAAATAAGTCGCTAAGGAAGAGGTGTTACGGAGCTTCCTTAATCGGCGAGAGTACGTAGAAACTGCGTGTTCTTTTAATATTTATCCCATGGTACTGAAAGAATAAAGTTAAATAAAATAATATGGTGTTAATTTTGGGTAAAGTTAATAAAGTTGCAAAAGGCGTCACCCTGCTGAAGAAATTAACCCTTTCACGATGGGAGCAACTCTTCTCCAGTTAATATCAGACGGTTTTATTCAGCTGAGAGTGGGTCATAAGAGGCTGAGAGGTTTATACTGGCACCACCTAACTATCTCATGACCGGGACAGCTCTTCTTTTCTCTCTCTCAGCTGATACAAGACGATTTTCCTCAGCTGACAGTGATGGGAGCCTGAGGGAGCGATTACTCTCTCTCTCTCTCTCTCTGTCTGTCTGTCTCTCTCTCTCTCTCTCTCTCTCTCAGGGTGGTTAATGGAACAGACAGGGAGGAAGAAAAGAACAAGGGGAGGGAGAATTGGGACAGAGGGAGAGATGGAGCGAAAATAGTAACATGGAGGGGAATTAAAGGGAGGTTCGTAGGGTGCGAGAGAGAGAGAGAGGGAGGGAGAGAGAGAGAGAGAGAGAGAGAGAGAGAGAGAGAGAGAGAGAGAGAGGACTAGGAAGGACAATAAGGAGAAGAGGTAGCCTAATCGGAAGTAAAAGAAAGAAAGAAGGAGGAGAAGAAGACAGAAGAAAATTAAAGGAGAAAATAGCTTGAGATGATGAGTGGCAAGATGAGAGTGGAGTGAGTGGGACAGTTAAGATAGTGGGACAGTTAAGAGGAGGGAGTGAGTGGGACAGTTTAGGGAGTGGGGGTGAGAGGGGGGAGATGGCTGGCTCAGGTGACGTTGGTTGAAGCTTCACCACACTCAGCTGACCACAGGAGTTACATCACTAGCATCGGCTTCCTCACCTCTCTCCATTCCTTCAAACTCTCCTCCAGCCTTCCCTCCAGCCTTCTTCTTTCCTCTAGTCCTCCTTCATTCCATCCTTCCCCTCTCTTCCCCACTCCATCCTTCATTTCTTCCTTCCATCCCCCCCTTCTTCCCTCCATTCTTCCCCTCTTCCCGTCATCTTAATCATCTTCCCTTACTGACGTCTAGCCACATTTTGCAGGAAATGCACTTACACACACACACACACATTTACTTAGACACAGACGCATCCTTACACTTTCCTGCCAACACACACACACACACACACACACACACACACACACACACACACACACACACACACACACACACACACACACACACACACTTCTGTCAGTTTATCAGTGTATGTCTGTCTCTATCTGTCTATCTACCTATCTGTCTATCTGTCCATCTCTGCCTGTCTGTCTATCTGTCTGTCAGTGTATCTATCTGTGTGTAACTGTCTATATAATGTCTGAGTAATATGCATACTTGTATATATACCTGCATATACATTTCTTCACACAAAACGCAGATATTCACATACATGGATAAACATACATATTTCCACACACGCTAACACATACAAAATCACACCCACACACTTGGCAACCTCCTTTTACGCACCAACGTTTTCCTAGGTTCCACAAGTACACACACACACACACACACACACACACACACACACACACACACACACACACACACACACACACACACACACACACAACGTTTTCCTAGGTACCACCACACGAATAGTACCGACACACACACACACACACACACACACACACACACACACACACACACACACACACACACACACACACACACACACACACACACACACACACACACACACACACACACACACACACAGGTAAAGACATGTACATATCACTTATCATCCATAAATTCATAAAGTATTCAGCGGTTGTCGTGTCTGGATGTCATTAATGGTGTTGAAGCAGACGTGTTGGAACGAGGCCTTTGTATTGAAGACTCAGGTGTAGGGAATGGAATTTGTGGTGTCTGAAAGGGTGAGACATACATACATACATACATAAATACATACATACATACACAGACACTACATACACATACACAAACACACACTTCCAAACGTAACATGTACACTTCCTCGCCTTTCCCCCACACACGCACACGCATTTTCAAACGCAGTAAGTCCTACACAAAAACAACACACACACACACACACACACACACACACACACACACACACACACACACACACACACACACACACACACACGCACGCACACACACGCACGCACGCACGCACGCACGCACGCACGCACGCACGCACACACACACACACACACACACACACACACACACACACACACACACACACACACACACACACACACACACACACACACACACACACACACACACACACTCAGATCAGCGTTTAGCCCTGGTCTCCTATTCCTGTGGGCTTAGAAGTCTGGCACATTTTCCAAATCTGTTTATTTTCCCATACGACACTAATTTTCTCTTGTATTTTGTTTATGGATCATCTGTAAATATTAAGAAGTTTTCATTAACACAGGAGAGCATAGCAGGGTGTAGTATCAAGATAAATCGCTAAGGAAAGGTTATTGCGAAGCTGTCGAGAATTGGACATTTTTTTTTTTTTCCGGTTCAGGAGGCTTCTTATTTTTCTTCCTTAGCCATTTGTTTTTTGCTTATTATATCATACTATTCTATTTTATACAGTTTTCGTTTTTTCTTCTCACCTAGTCTGCATAAGTAACGCATAAGGGAATATTAATAATCGTATGTAGAAATATACTAATAAGGAAGAGATACTAGGGAAACTCCTAAGGGGAAATACAACTCCAGAAATCTCAGTGCCTATTTCAGCACCCACACCTCTCAGTAACATACGAGAGAATACCAGCTAACTGTATGCAGAAGTGTACCAGGAAGGAAGAGCTGCTATAAAGCCTCCTAATCCGAGAAAAATAAACCCTGCGAATCCCGGTGCCTGCCTCATCAGCCACACCTCCCTCACAGTGTACAAGCATCACCCCGTCACATTATGTAAATTGGCTTAAGTGTGACGACAGCAACGACCCCTATCAGCGTTGTAATCTGCTATTGCGAGTGGCCCTGTGTTGGGAGTCCTGACTTTGGGTAATGGTCCGTGTGGGGGGTAGAGCACGGGAACCGACAACCTGATACATGAACTAACCTATTGCCAACATAGTCACCTACTCGAATCAACATTTTGCCTGCCTGAAGTCACCCATTTAAGTCAACATATTGCCGACCTGAAGCTATCCACTTCAACGACATACTGCCCACCTAAAACCACCTGCCCATGTAAAACTACCTGTTTGAACCAGACAGTGACCCTCCTAAATACACCTACTTTAACTCCCCTAAATTTACTTACATCAACCAAACTATTACCCACTTAAATCCTATTAAATGAACCATCTTGTTTTTCTGTATACAATGCCCCCGACCTCGTCTTCTCACCACACAGTCTCCCTTCCTCATCCCAAAACCCAGCCCATATCTTTGCCACAACTCGCTTTCCACCCCTATCACTAAACTCATACGCACCCCACAACCGAACCCAGACCTCCCAATTCCGCAGCCATACATTCCCCACAACCTCCCTTGCTCACCCCCACAACCAATTCCGCGACCCATACACATTCACTTTTTCAGCCCACAACCAACCCATACGCACCATCCCCCAACCAAACTCACACCTCTCCATCCCCCAACCAAACTCACACCTCTCCATCCCACAACCTCTCTCCCCTAAACCACAACCAGACACATACCTCCCATCCCTCAGTGTCTTCTCCCCATCCCAAAACCATACCTTTCCCATCACATCCCATCTACAGGCGCCTCAAGTAACCAAACTCTTACTCCCCAAACACACCTCTTTAGTGCCGCTGAGGACAACTATTCTTAGCCAGTGTGCAGATCAATACTCAGAGAAGCCGACACGAACCCCTCCACTTTAAAGCATGAAAGGTAGTGCATATTTCCGTACCTCGATGACGCAACACACACACACACACACACACACACACACACACACACACACACACACACACACACACACACACACACACACACACACACACACACACACACACACACACACACACACACACACACACACACACACACACACACACACACACACACACACACACACACACACACACACGCTTCATCGTACCTCATAACCCACCATTACTGCTAATTTCGGCCTTGTTTTTGCGGGGAAGCAGAGAGGGGGAAGGAAAATACTCTAGCAGTGGTGGTGGGTTGTGGTGGGGAGGCTTGCTTGTTTGGTTAGTGATTTTATGGTCTGCGTTGGTGGGCTTTAGGGAAGAGTACAGAAACTATACCCCTCTCACACTAACTTGGCCTAAAATTTTCTCCATTTTGAATACAGAGCTGTAGTAAAAGGTTAGCTCTAGTACGTGATGCTGGTCACGAAGATGTGCCATGGAAGGAATGCAGAGCTGTGGTATTGTCTTGTTCTGCCATAGAGCTACGTGGAATAAACTGCAGGAGGACGAAAATTTAGGCCAAGTTAAGGTGAGAGGACTAGTGGCAACACAAACTAAACTCCTCTTGATACCCGGGGATTCCAGGCTGCGATATAAGGATTACCAGCTCAGCACTGTGACCACTTTACCACACGCTATGGTGGTGGTGTGTGATGACCTAGTGTGAAAGGGTGTGGGGATGAGTGAGGTGGTGTGTTGTGTGTGTGTGTGTGTCATACCGTGCGTGATGGTGCTTATATTATTTGATAAAGAATGTGGTAAATGTAGTGAAATGGGTGTGTGAGGGTGCTTATAGTAGGTGATGTACTTACACTTTAGTCTGTTTGTTTTCACCTGATGGAACTAGGTCACTCACACAGCCTGAATACAAAGGCAGGGAATTCGATGAGTCTTAGTATTGAGGAAGGAGTGATACTTTGGTTATATCGACCCTCCAATCTGACTTCACTTGGCCATCAACTGAGCTGGAAGGAGTTGGGAATTTTCGTCAGGTTGAATAAATAGAGAAATAAATAAACAAAGAAAGGCGTTACTGTAATGTATGTGCTGGTGTGAGTGATATGATCTGGTGTGTGTGTGTGTGTGTGTGTGTGTGTGTGTGTGTGTGTGTGTGTGAGCGAGCAGTGTTAACCTGTGGTACGTATATGTCGGTTTGTGGTAAAGTGGTATGTGGCAGTGATGTAGGTGAATGTGTGGTATGTGGTGGTAGTATTGGTGTGTGTATGGTAGTGATAATGTGATATGTGGCGGTGGTAGTGGTAATGTGGTATATGTGTTGTGGTCGGTGTTAACTAATGGTGCAGTCATGAGCGCGTGGACATCATAACTTTCCTCCTGCATTGTTGACATTCCGGATCGACCAGCACCCCTTCTCACCCCACCCCCCAGCGCCCCTTCTCACCCCACCCCCACCCCAACCCCCATACCCTCGCTTACACCTCCCTGCCCCACCACCCTACTTTACTTTCTTTCCCCACCGAGGGGATGGCGCGCCCACACTAGTAGCTCTTTGTTCGGATTCTTAAGTTTAGTTCAGTGGTGTGAGGTTCCAGTTGGGGTAAATGATATGGTTCTCGAGGTTGCCAAGTTTATACGGTATCCACATGCACTTTTCACCTCATAAGCGATTGTGTTATCTTGCTGTAGATAGAGACAGGCAGACAGACAGATAGATAGATAGATAGGTAGATAGGCTTCTTACTCTACACTTGCAAAAGCTTTTCACACTAATACCCGCGTGTGTCAGTTTTCCATTGACAGAAAGTTGTGTTTCTTAGCCCTATGGATCGGCTGCTCATCAGGACCCGTAAAACAAGGCTTGACCGTTTATGGTAGAGCTGCCTATCCATATCAAGCGTGTGCAAGCCGGCCGCTACAGTACACACACCCACACACACACACACACACACACACACACACACACACACACACACACACACACACACACACACACACACACACACACACACACACACACACACACACACACACACACACACACACACACACACACACACACACACACACACACACACACACACACACACACACACACACACACACACACACACACACACACACACACACACACACACACACACACACACACACACACACACACACACACACACACACACACACACACACACACACACACACACACACACACACACACACACACACACACACACACACACACACACACACACACACACACACACACACACACACACACACACACACACACACACACACACACACACACACACACACACACACACACACACACACACACACACACACACACACACACACACACACACACACACACACACACACACACACACACACACACACACACACACACACACACACACACAGAGACTTCTGATTTACGGGAACTGATAGGGCTGGAAGCTAAGAGTGATATTCGATAGGTTAGAATTTGTAGCAAGTTAATCATGGACCTTAGTTTACTGAAGCGTGATTATAATTTTTAGTAGTCAGTTGAGGTTAGTATCATAACAGACCCTAAGTGGTTGTGGTAGGTGTGATAATTGCCCCCAAGGTGTACTGATAGGCCCGGGGTGATCGTAGTTAGTGTAATAATTAACGCTTGTTGATTGTGGCTAACGTAATAATTGAACAGTAATGATTGAACCAAGGTGTACTCATTCCTTGAGTTGTAATACCCTAGATTATGTGGTCTTGTAATTTTTGTCCTAGATGGGTGGTAAGTGTGGTAATTGACCGTATATGGTGGTAGCAGGTGTAATGATTGATCCAAGGTGTAATACTGGGCGTGAGGTGATGGTGTGCAGGCGTGACCTTGAGGTGGCACCTGGCGTGTGTGTGTCTCATTAGTTACCTGGCAGCCCCCGTCACACCGCACACCACTACACCCCTTCTGTCCCACCGCTAACCACCTCACACGCCACACCTCACGCTTCATGGTAACTTGGCTGAAGGTTTCTGGTTTTTGTCGTATATTGTCTTTATTGTAATCTTTACGTATGAAGGAGGCGAGCAAGCAGTCTTATAAGGTAGTCGCTGTTATGCATGTATGTTCCATTGGACTAATATTTAACTCAGACGAATTCCAGACATACCGACACTCGCCCCTGCATAGGCATTGGAAAGCCTCCGAGTCTCAGAGTCAAACTACCTCTATTTGTACCATAAGCCTCGAGGGACGACATATTTATTTATTTAGGATAATGCCAAACGATTCTACTCGCCACCAGGAAGCCTCCCAACACTTAAACTTTAACCTTCATGCAGTTTCACGATTTATCAACATTTTCACATTTTATTAAGTTAAATACACGTACCTACTGCATGTATAGGTGAGGTAGGAGGAAGTGTAGTCCTTGAAGCTGGATCTTTTTTGACCATGCATTCAGAGTTTACGGGTGAAAGAAAGTTGATTACAAGGGGTGTCGACACGTGTGCTGCTCAAGGTAAGAGCTGCCATGTACAGTTAGAATTAGTGTCAGGCTTCTTCCTCTATAATTATTTAGTCAGTGTATAGAGCATTAGCCGAGCCGTGGTTTAATTTCACCGGGTGGAGAGAGAGAGAGAGAGAGAGAGAGAGAGAGAGAGAGAATGCGACTGGAGGCTCTTAGATCACTTAATAACACAGTACCACCAAAACAGTAGTATTCTTCATCCTGTAAATATACCAGACTATAGGAGCCTAGCCATGGGCCCCTACGCGTGGAAGGGATATAGAAAGGTGGCAGGTGGTATATTGTGTCAGATGTTGTTTGGCAGGTGGTATACTGTGTCAGATATTGTTTGGCAGGTGGTATACTGTGTCAGATATTGTTTGGCAGGTGGTATACTGTGTCAGATATTGTTTGCCAGGTGGTATACGGTATCGATATTGTTTGGCAGGTGGTGTGTTGTGTCAGATATTGTTTGGCAGGTGGTACATTGTGTCAGATATTGTTTGGCAGGTGGTATATTATGTCAGATAATATGGTATGAAGAGGTGGAGGTGCCTGATTGGGGTGTGACTGTTGGGGCCTCACACACACACACACACACACACACACACACACACACACACACACACACACACACACACACACACACACACACACACACACACACACACACACACACACACACACACACACACACACACACACACACACACACACACACACACACACACACACACACACTTATTCCTGAATTTATGTATCGACCTCAGAAGAAAAATAGATTGGTCTCTCTCTCTCTCTCTCTCTCTCTCTCTCTCTCACACACACACACACACACACACACACACACACACACACACACTTATTCCTGAATTTATGTATCGACCTCAGAAGAAAAATAGATTGGTCTCTCTCTCTCTCTCTCTCTCTCTCTCTCTCTCTCTCTCTCTCTCTCTCTCTCTCACACACACACACACACACACACACACACACATTTGGGTATCGTGTTTCCACGTAAAATATGTTGGGGCAGTAACTTAACAACAATAAACACCATCAAGTTTTAATGTTTCAGTGTCGTTTCGAGATGTTTCGATTATTATTCACTTTATTTTTTTCATAGTGGTATATGAATGTGTCAGTCAATTTTTGTATATACATTTCGTTTAGTATTTAAGCCATGTTTTTTTAATATAATTTCCCTGGTATTGCTGTTACATTTCCGGGTGATTGGCAAAAGAATGTATTGATGATGGAGTCTGAGAGGAAATGTATATGTGATGCTTTATTTTTTTTTTAATTTTCCCTTTGTTTAACGTTGAAAGTATGTGCTAACATTAATATTACATTTCCGATTGACTGCCGGAAGAATGTATTGTTTATGAAAGCTGATAGGATATGCGTTAAGTGATGCAGTGTATTTTATTTTTAGCATCTGATTACGGTTTGGATACCGCGGAAGGTTATTGCTTTTTATTAATTGTACATTTCCAAATAAACGACAAAATGTGTTAATTTAAATGGTTGATAGAAAATGTGTAACTAATTTTTTTTTTTTTCTTCTTTTTTTTATTGAATTCGGTTCGGATATCGGTAAACGTAATTGCAGGTCGTAATATAACATTCCCCATTGATTTTCGAAAGCATTTATTAATTATGAAATCTAATGTTGTTTTTCTTTTACAGGTGAGTGTGAATGAGGCAAGAGGCGGTCGCTTCTCCCACACAGGTCAGTTAAAGGAGAGGAAGTGAGAGAGAAACAAGTATGAAGGTCAGAGTGAAGTGATTTGAAGTGGCTTGACCCTTCTGCTGTGATAGGTGCACTTCCGTAGTTTATACCGACTGACATCAGAGGCTTTTACTTAACTGAGGGAGGTATTTTCTTCGAGATATTGTTTTACTGAGAGGTGCATTGTTCAGGATAACTTCGGGGGAGCTTGTCGGAATGAGAGGTATTTTATTAAGCCTAACATTAGAGGATATTGTTCAACTGAGAGGTATCTTGTTCTGGCAAACATTAGAGAATTTTGTTTAACTGAGAGGTATTTTGTTCAGGGTAGCATCAGATCTTGTTGTACTGAGAAGAATTTTGTTTACGGCGGCTTAGTTACCTAGCTGCACAAAGAGCCCTCACCTGCTTCCCTATTCCTTGAAAGGTGGATGGTGGACTGCAGAAGAAGCGCATCTTAAGGCTGCAATTCATCAGGTTCATGTTTCAGATAAGCTGGGACCAAAGCAAAAAAAATGGAAAGTAGCAATCACACACACACACACACACACACACACACACACACACACACACACACACACACACACACACACACACACACACAAAATACGTCATCAGAATAAGTGGGGGAGGCTGCAGAGAACAGAGTGTGAAGGTGAGAGGCAAGTGGCTCAAGTGGGGAACAGAGGCAGACGTGCAAGTGGTCGAGAAGTTAAGTGGACTGGTTGGAAACTAAACAAAGGATGAGAGTTACTGGGAAAAATTGTGCAGTTCTGGGTATTTAAACTCAGTGAAGGTGATAATGTTGGTTGTGGTGATAATGGTGATGATGGTGAGGTGAGAGTTGTCGAGGTGAATGAAGATGATGATAGTTGTGATAGTGGTAATGATGGTTAGGTGAAAATTGTTGTAGGTGAAAGATGATGATGATGATAATATGATAATGGTGAAGGAGGTAATGTGTGGCCTGCTTGTGATGGTGATGATAGTGATGGAAGTCCTCGTGACTGTGATGACGATGGTGTTGGGCATTGTGCTGATAGTTAAGATACTGTTGATAA